>NC_136499.1:6189848-6244848 GCF_053919585.1 Euprymna scolopes
GCATAAACTTGAAGTATTTACTTCAAAAGTGCTCAATACGTAGGTAGAGCTAGTTAGTAATTTATAAAATATATATGGCGATTAAGCTACACTGAATATTCCGCGTTTAATCCACTCTAGGACTCCTGAGAAACGCGGAATATTTAGTGTAGCTTAATCGCCATATATATTTTATAAATTACTAACATACATCTATACATATATATATATACATATATATATATACCTGTTTCATTTACTCACATAAAATTAATATACGAAAGTATAAATTTATGCGTAATCTTCAAGTATTTACTTCAAAAGTGCTCAATACTTAGGTAGAGCTAGTTAGTAAGTTATAAAATATATATGGCGACCACTGAGGAGTCCTAGAGTGGATTAAACGCGGAATATTTAGTGTAGCTTAATCGATATATATATTTTATAACTTACTATATGTATATATATATATATATATATATATATATATATATATATATGATCTTGTCTGTCTGTGTGCGGAACGGTCTCTACGAAACTACTCTGTAATTTTTTCTCTATAGGCATGAATCTTGATATATAAAGAATTCGATCCTGTAGAACAACTTCGATTTTGTTTTTAGCCGGCAAAATACCTGCTAACGAGTCAAATTTTAAAAAATTGAAACTTGTCAGACGTAAGTCGACTAAACGTGTTACTTCTACGAATACACAAACATAGCTTTATACTTTTAACAAGATTTTTTTAAGTTCTTATATGCGTATGAACTTAACTCAGTAACGAATAACGTTAGAGAGTTATATGTTTTGGGTTCGATTCTAGCTGATGGCACCCAAGTCATATATTTTTTATAACTTTTGAAATCACTTCTATTCTTTGAGTACAATTGATTCTCCAATAAAAAGATACGAAATCTTCAAGTCTAATTGAAATGTCATATTTAAGCGTATTTCACGACCGGGCAATGCTGGGGGTGTGCTAGTTTTTAAACCAAATTAGGATACTATTAACATAACATGTGTAAATATTTTAATGTTATGAAATATTTCATTATCTTCATTCGCCGTATGGATTTCGAAAACGCTCGACCTAAAATCCGATCCGATTGGAATTCCGTTGATTTGAACGTAAATGCTTGGCTGTAAATCATAAAAAGAAACTCCAGTTGCTTAAGTTTACAGTAATTTTTTTAGTATTTTTTTTTATTGATTTTAAGTAGAAGGTGACACGAGTGATATTTTCTATCATTGTTAACCCTTCGTGGACTGAGTGTTTAAAATTACCCAGAAGGGTCTACATGAACCCTATTTTGAGTCAAATGAATACATAATATATGAACTCAGAATTAGTAAGCTATACTGTTTAGATATTTTGTAATTAACTCTGTGTTTTGTATGTATTGTAATTTTTTCTCTTATGCATGCAAGAAATTATATGTTGAAAACGTCTTTATTTAAAATACGAGCAGGCTGCCCGGCGTTGCCCAGTCGTGAAATACGTATAAATATTGTATTATATTTAATGGAGATTTATTATTTTTATAAAAAAAGAAGTACCATAGATATTAAAAGTGACGTTGAATTCCTTTTTAAAAAATGAGGTAAAAAATACGGAAAGAAATCGAGACATGTGCATGCGAGTATTATGTTTTTCTAAACAGTTCACTTCTTGTAAGTAAAAAAAAAATACTCGAGCTGAGATCGAAACCAAAACCTATCAGTAAGTCAAATACGCTAACTCTTAGGCCATCTTGACACGATTTTAAAAAAATGTTTTCAAACTTACTTGTTCTTAACATAAGGAATCCGTCGTGTGAACGTTTCACACAAGCGCATTCGTGAAATAGTTGACAAACAGATAAAACTGAATCCACTGTCAAAAACTTTCCCCACTCTTTATCTATGCCTAAATCAAAACGTAGATTCCATGAACAAAGCTTCTTTCTTAGAACTACACGCCTGTGGAACTCTGTTCCGTCTGCCTGCTTCCCTCCTGACTACAACTTGGATGTGTTCAAGTCCAACATAAACAAATTCCTGATAGACACTCTAAAATATCCACACTAACGTACTGTACTTACAATAACCCTTATCTATGAGTGGCTTCCGACCACCTTGTAAAAAAAAAAAACGATCACCACCCACCAATTTTTCAATCTTGACCCCTTAGGGCTTTTCCTGGATGAAAACCGATTAAAAATTTCCCACATGTTTAAATACACTACATACCAAATTTGAAGTCTGTAGGCCAAAAAAATCGTAGAGTATATAGGTTGAGAAGTATCCTCACACACACACACGTTCTCACTCATTACTTTTTTTCTCAATCAAACAAATAGATATAAGTCAGTAAATGTTTGGAAAAGACCAATATATTTATTGATTTACGAAATAATAAGATGGAACATTATTTGATTATGTAGATTATGTAGAATGATGGGAAACACGAGTTTTTTTTTATATTAGAATTGCATCAAAACAACATAGAAATCAAGTAGAGACACAGAAGGCTGATGGGATATCTAAGGACCCCAAAGGTATAGTTTTGGGTTGTCACTTCATGGAAATTCATTTTTAGGCCATTAATACTTTTGAATGTCCATAAACCCCTGATGAGTAAATTTCGTAACTATGGGTATTTTTCTCAGTAAATAGCAAAAGATATTTAATACTTCACATCTCACTGAGATCTCTTGGGACCCCTATTTGTCTACAATTATATTAATTCTTTTTAAAGTATATTAGTTAATAAACGACAGAATGATGCTATTGTCTGGTTGTTTGGTTTATATATATATAATAGTCTTTGTGTGGACTTAACGCTTTATTAACTACATAGATACGGAATATTGAGTTTGTTTTAGAGTAGTAATTTGGGATATGATACGTCGGAAAAGGGAATTAGGTTTCGTATGAATAACCAAAAACCAATTATTTTGGTAAGTTGGTAAATATCTATCTATCCTTCATTGATAGCGAGACATCTGTTAATATATTAGTAGATTTGTTGTTATTTATTTGGAATTAAATGTGACCATTATAAAATGTTTAAATTTGGTTTGATAGTCGCATTTATTGAGTTCTTCTTTAGTTTGTAAGTAAATAACGAATTGTATAGCTTCTGTTTTTAAGGAATTACGTAAACGAGGATATACTGTAATTTTATTTTATGTTTCTATGTATGCTTGTGAGAATTTTATTTCTACTTTTGATTTTTAGTTCGGTTAAAAAGTATAACAATTAAGACGTTCTTTTTAGCTTTCTGTATATTCGTGGTCAGATAAACGTTGTCTTCCAGATCGTCAGGTCAATCAAGCCTCATTCTGAACCTATTTCTGACCACAGTTCCTGATGATTATGTAACAAATGCCAACTTGGGAATGCTGATCACATTGTGATTATGATAGACATCACCTTAACTCTCCACTCCAAGTTGAAGAGCCATTGCTTAAAACTACAAAGGCTGACTGTGATGCTACAGGGATCACATTAGAGATGCTTCATGGGAAAATATGTTTTCTCTTCCTGCGAAATATTACGCAAATGAAACCACGGAATTGTTCAAAGCGACAATTGAAGTACATGTTTCCACACAGAAGATTTATATTAAACCAACTCTCCTCACTTGTTTACTTCTATTTGCGCAGTCGCCATTGCTCAAGGGCAGCATGCATACCTCAGATTTATCCGGCATAAATCCAGTACAAATAGGCAAAAGTTTATAGAAGCTTGAAGTAATTGTAAGAAAGAAATCGCCACAGCTAAAAGAGAATATACCGAAAAGCGAATGAACACATATCCAAGGCAAGGGCGTAAATCCTAGAGGAAGATCTTCAGTGTCTGTCGGAACGGGCACAAGAATAGATGGTAACATAAAACGCTGCCAAAACTAAGCTTCTTTGTTTAATTGCAAGAAACCTTTTCAGCCACTATTAGTCATGACTCTCTCTACCATGCTAGAAAGTTACTCACGTCTGAGAGTATCCTGATACATACAATCAATGTCAGCATTCGAGGTATAAATATTGTTGATACATTTCGGCTGGTGCATCTGCTACTAATTTCTCCTTCTCAGACAAGGTTCAAAAACGAGTCACCAACCTTATAGGTTCAGCACTGTCAGCTAGGCTTCAACCTCTGGCCCATCGGCGAAATTTTGCATCCCTCAGCCTGTTTTACAAGTATTTTAATGGTAAGTGTTCTGGCGAACTACAAGCCCTTGTCACCCCTCGACATGGATACACCCGACAAACACGACAAGCAGCAAAATCCCACCTCTACAGAGTAGAAATCCCCAGATGCCTGAAAAACTTCTATTCTTATAGCTTTCTTCTTTACGACTGCTAGACTTTGGAATTCCCTTCCGACTTCCTGCTTTCATGACTGTACTGGAATTCAGAATTTCAAGTGTAATGTGAACAAGCATCTTGCTGCTCAACTCCCTATATAGTACCATTGCAAATTATGCCCCAGATAGTAGCCTCTCCATCCAAGCGGAACTGTGCTTTGTGTGAGGCGAAAATGCAAAAAAATAAAAAAATGCAAAAAAAATGCAGTGTTACGTAGAGTTGGTTAATAAAATAAATTATTTGCATATTGAGTTCAATTATTAATCGTTATTGGGTTAGAGTGTTTATAATTGATAACTATTTTAGAAACAGTCTTGAAGTTTATATATTGGGTTATCATGAACAAAAATAAAAGTATAGTCAACATAGCGTATGTACACAGAGGGTTCTCTAATGTTATTAGATATTTTGTTTGCCAAGTGTTCCATATAGAATACGCAAATTGTTTATTTTTCCTTTTTATAAAACTCAAAAAACAGTATCTCAGAATTGTACAGGGGTTTCGCATATAAGACTACAAGAATAAAGTTGAATGAATGATAGGTTGAAGAAACTTTGTTCATTGATTCAACTTTATTCCAGTATTTGATATGCGAAACCATAAGACGAATAAGTAAGTTACAATTTCATTAAATCAGCATTTAGCGCAGACCTGAAGGAAATGACTGAAAATAATTGGAATTGTCCTCACAACTGTCAGCACACGTTGTCATATGAAAATGGAACAAAAAACCAAAATTCAGTCTGATGTAACTGGACGGAAATGGTGACAGAAAGAATAGAAAAAAGGAAATACGAAATTTTTGCTCAACCAATGTTGTGCCGCCCTAGAAGAGTGACAAGGAACCGCGTCTTCCATAAATAGGGAGTTAACATGGTTCATTTACCACTTGAGAATATTCGAAGGAGTCTTTTATAAAATATTGAAAGATATTTAGCAGAATTGATGTTTCCTTCACACGCCACCAGGTCTGAGCGACCACCACTCAACCTTTCTCCTATACCTTAACCGAGAAAACCTTATGTTTCAGCGTCAGTTGCAGTCTTTCAAAGTCAAACACTTTCTGAGGAAGTTTCTAGACCTTCAATTGTCAAGAAATAATGAAAACTGTGACTCATTAGAGAAAATGACATTTGTCCAAAATGTCAAAGGTCTCTCTGCCATCTCAAGAACCCAATTTTTTCAGCACTTGATATTTGCAGAATGGAGAAGAGGCTTTCTTTCTCACAGCTCTAGCATAGTAGCCCAACTTGTGAAGATATGTGACAGGTGGCCTGGGACTGACACCAGCCCGTGTTTATTTTAATTTTTTAATCAATTGATATGCGTGTCACGTTTGTACAGTATTAACGTAGCCAATAATCCACGTACATGTATCTTTCGGGGCCCTACCCCTCTTCAGAAATGACGTAGCTCTGAATGCTGCAGGTTTGCTTTTGCGTTTAACTTTTTTTTAACTTTTGACATCACGACTCTATAATAATATATACGAAATTTGAACAAATTAACATATATTCAAACGTATTTTACGCCGGAAGCAAACCGAGCGCCCCTTTCCCGCTAACACACACACACACACACACACACACACACACACACACACACACACACACACACACACACACATATATATATATATATATATTTATTCAAAAGTTTAAAAAAAGTTAGAATCGAAAACAAATCTGCAACATTCAGAGCTAGTGACTTTATTAGTGTACGCTGAAGAGGGGTAGGACCCCGAAAGATACATGTACGTAGATTACCGTTTTTTAAAAAATAATCTATATATCTATAAAAGTGAAAGTGTCTGTCTGTCTGACAGTGTGTGTGTCTGTCTGTCTGTCTGTATACATTTCCCTACACAATAACTCTGTCAATTTTCAGTTTACAGACTCAAAATTTGATATACAGGGTACTGAGATTTAGGAAAATCTTTGTAATCTGCTTTCGGCCAGAAATTTGGCTGTTAAAGGATCAAAGTTCAATGATTTTCCCTTTGAGAACTCTACCAAACTCTCCCGACAATTTTGCTAAACACTTGAAATTTTAGATATAGGTTCCTTGACATGGATCTAACTTAATAACTTGATTTGAGCCCAAAACAATAAATGTTAAGGGGTCATAATAGGGGTCAAAGTTAAAACAAATTTGACCTCTGTGGTGTCTACCAAATTACTCAGACAATTTCTGGTCTAAACATTTGAAATTTTACATAAAGGATATTCAGAGATAGGGCAAGCTTTTTCATCGGTTTGGGTCGAAAATTTGAGCTACCAATATATAAATGTATGTATGTTTGCATGTCTGCCTGAAACTTTCGACAGAGGCGACGGATTTTCACAAGATCAATATCGTTTTGAAGCTGAACCCTTCAGGCGACAAATACCGAACAATTCGCTAAAAACATTAATTTCTTCACCCTCAACTGAGCACTTTTCTGCAGGGATGGGTCGCTTTTTTCGCTGATATTTTCGAAAGCCATCCCCTCTTTTCGATTGTCTAGCTTTAATTTAAACCTACGTCAATTACGGTTGGCGGTGGTCGTAACAGCAGAGACGTCATTTTTCTTCCGTTCTTTTTCTTCTTTGCGGTATGGGTTCAAACCTGCCTTCCTACTACCACGTTGTTTTTTTTTGCTCAACACACACCTCCAAACAACCGGGAAACGCCGGGAACCCATGCTAGTAAATAAATAAAGTAAAATATTATTTGTTTACGTCCAAATCAAAATAGGCGATTTTCTAAAAAAAAAAACAAACAAAAAAAAAACAAACAAACAAAAAACACCTGATCTCCAAGGTGGAGACGCTAACCTTAAAAACGTTTACATAATCAACAAAAAAATCATCTACTCTGTATATTTAGTTTATCGCAATGCTACTCTGTAAATTAAATCAAGTCTTGTAACGAAATTAATATATTCATTTAAGACGATTTACTTCCTTCAAGTTTCCGTACAGGGTTCGTGAACATAAATGACAAGAAATCCGACATGAGTTGGCCACGTCTTACATTCAAATTGCAAACCTCGCAGTTGATTGCTTGCTATTTTTTGTGAAACGACGAATCAAATAGCTGTGGAGGACTATATATATATATATATATATATATATATATATATATATATATATATATATATATATATATATATATATATATATAAACCAGCTGGATCCATGTACCGATATTGCCTGGTTTAAATCTGTCTCCACACAAGAACAGCTACGATGAAGACCTCTCATGTACAACAAAAATGGGCATATAATTAATGTATTAATATAATTAATATGCATATCAATATAATTAATATGTATATTAATATAATAATATGTGTATATATTATATATAAATGATATATATCATAATATATATAATATAATATATAATATATAATATATAATAAATTTATAATATAATTTATATTATAAATAAATAAATTTATATTATATATAACATCAAAATTATAATATATATATATATATAAAATATATATATATATATATATATTATAATATATATTATATATAAATGACAAGAAATCCGACATGAGTTGGCTATGTCTTACATTCAGATTGCAAATCTCGCAGTTGATTGCTTGCTATTTGTTGTGAAACGACGAATCAAATAGCTGTGGAGGACTATATATATAAACTTTATAGTCAATGAATAGCGTGGCCTTCAGCTGCATGTAAGATAGTGTATAGACGAAAAAGACGAAAAATAGAAAAAAGGAGAAAATGTGTAAGAATAAAATGTAGAAGATAAGAAAGAAAAAGAAGAAAAAGAAGAAGACAAAGAAGGGGGAAAAAGAAAAATAATAATGTAAAAAAAAAGAATGCAAATTAAAAGACAAAGAAAATGAATGAAACGCTGAGAAAGAAGACTTATGAAAAGGAGAAAATTAAGAAGGAAATGCAGAAAAGGTAGAAGAAACGCTGAATAATAATAAGAAAATGCTGAAAAGGCAATGATGATGACAAAGATGTCTTAGAAGACACTGAAGTTGCAGAAGAAGAACAACAACAAGAAAAAGAAGAAAAAGAAGAATAAATAAAAAAGATCAACAGAAGAAAATAAAACAAATAAATATGAAAAAGAAGAATTTAACGTCGAAGACGGTAAAGAAGAAGACGAAAACGGTGTCAAAATAAATGAAAACGATGAAGTTGCAGAGAAATAAGAAGAAAACAAAGAAGAAGAAGGTGAGGCAGAAAAAGAAGACGAAAAAGAATAAAAAGACGAAGGAGTTAATGAAGAAGAAGAAGAAGAAGAAGAAGAAGAAATGTCACCGAAGTGAAAAGCGGAAGGAACTGGTTTACAGCCAGTTATAAACAACGTGTGTGTTTATCTGCTCACCGTAACGAAAGAATTGTAATGGGCCATGTTAATTGTGACGTGTTTACTTTTAAACAGATAATACAAGTGGATTTTATCTAAATCATAGCCGGAAGAATTAAGGACAACTTGTGAAAACGATGTTATGCACTTTGTTGCGAGTAAATTTTTTGTTGCGAGTAAGTTTTTTGTTGCGAGTAAATTTTTTGTTGCGAGTAAATTTTTTGTTGTGAATAAATTTTTGTTGTGAATAAATTTTTTGTTGTGAGTAACGTGTTTGATATCGATACCGAGGAAGACGTTTTGCATGTTCGAAAAATAGTATTCTCTTAATCGAAGAAAGACTGGTTCTAACGCTAAAGTGTTGTACGAGTGTCATTCCGTAATTCTGCTCAACTTAGAATTAGCAGGTGCAGTCTGTATTCTTGTATGTCAGCGTTATTGGTATAAAAGTAGTGCATTTAATAAGTGGAATAATTACTCGGTGTCTTGTAGCTAAGTATTACTGTTTAAAAACCCCGGTGATTTAGAGTTTTGTAGGATAACTAGAAATTAAATAGGGTAATATAGCTACTACCATTGCAAGATTACGTTGTTGAGAGAGTCAGTCCAGGTAAAAAATTATAACTTTTATTGAAAGATGAGGGAATGTACGTTTTTTTGTCCGAAAATGCAGCGCAGTATGTGTTTGGAATGTTGAGTGCAGATATCTTGCATAAGAATTGCCGCTTTTTATTATATCTTAAGTTCTGAGGGAAAAATCGTTATCATTTTATTATATTTGAGAATATATATATATATATATATATATATATATATATATATATATATAAGGAAATGCTAAATTGAAATGAGAACATGAGAACGACAAAAAGGAGAAAAACTTATAGCTACCAACTGTTGCATAGGAGTCCATATTAGAGATAGAGAGAGAGAGAGAGAGAGAGAGAGAGAGAGAGATGGATGGTGACATTCATATTGATGAGGGGAAGATACATTTATACAAATGTTACAATGGGGGAGAGAAGACATTTATACTTTTTACAGTTCTATGGATGTTCCTTCTTTGTAACATATATTAGAGTGGAGAGAGATTGATCAGTTCGTTAACACTGGAAGGGACAGTCATTACTTAGACGGAGAGGGGGACACATTTCTTAGATGAATTATACACAAAGTTCATTATAAAGATGTGTGAAAACAATGTTCATATAAGATGATTTCACATTACTTTCAATTTGGTAGAAAGATGACACGAAGACGGCAGTTACAAAAATATGAGATGTTCTTTTATTCCATTTGACCGGTCGAAATGATGATCACATCCAGGAATTCAAAGTTGTTTCTACATGTTTAAAACTTTCCCCTAAAAGGGGACCCTCCTCTGATTCGATCCGGACTCGACTCTGGATTCCATTAGTCTCTGTCTCTCTCTGTCTCCTAATCTCACTAAAACTAGCAAACTATTTTGATAATCTGCTTTTCTGCTATGAAGTCATGTATGGCTCTCAACGTGACCCACTCACGTGGAAGCTTATGTGGCCTAAACATACGTGGTTCGCACATGTTCCCAAACCATTTCTACAGACAAAGTATTCTCACTAATCTATTTTTCGACCTAACCTATTTTTCAACATATTTAAAAATCGCGTTTTCTCTTACCTTATTTTAATTCAGTTTTCATAAAAAGAATTGAACAATTAAAATTCCTTTTCCAACAACATGTCTAAACTATTTTATGTGAAATTGAACAATGCCAAATTCCTTTCTGAATCAATTTCTGAACCTTGCTTACAAAGTTCGAATCTCGGTCTATCTAGGGAACAGTCATTACTTATGATGGAGAGACACATTACTTAAGATGAGTTATACAAAGTTCATTAATAACGATGATTTCACATTACCTTCAATTTGATAGAATAATGACACGAATAATTCAAAGTTGTTTCTACATTGTTGTAGAAAGACGACACGAAGACGGCAGTTACAAAAATATGAGATGTTCTTTTATTCCATTTGACCGGTCGAAATGATGATCACATCAAGGAATTCAAAGTTGCTTCTACATGTTTAAAACTTTCTAACCCTTCGCTTCTAAAGGGGGACCCTCCTCTCTCAGCTCTGTCTCCGTCCGACTCGACTCTTTGCCTTCCACTTTGACTGAACTGACTCCTATATTCAGAATTCATTTCTGCCATGACGTCATACGTGTGTCTGTCAACGTGATCAACCCACGTGGCCTAATGGTTCGCACATGTTTCCAAACTATTTCTGCTGATAAAGAATTCTCACTCCTATTTTTTTCCTAACCTATTTTTCAACATATTTAAATTGCATTGTTCTTTATTTTCTATCTGACCTTATTTTAATTCACTTTCATAAAAAGAATTGAACAATTAAAATTCCTTTTACAACAACATATCTAAACTATTTTATGTGAAACTGAACAATGCGAAATTCCTTTTTGAATCTATTTCTGAACCTTGCTTACAAGGTTCGCATCTCGGTCTATTTTAAACTCATTTTTACTTATCTAATGTTTTTCTTACTTACAAGAAAAGGGCTCTTTTCTTGTAACACCAAATATAAAGAAGAGATGAGTATATGAATTGCTCATCAGTCGCTCAGAATACTGCAAATATAGGATCAGCTCCCAAAATGTGCATTTAGTCTTCTAGAACTATAATAGATTAACACACACACACACACACACACACACAAACACACACACACACACACACACACACACACATATATATATATATATATATGTAGTCATGGGCAAAAGTTTTGATACAATTAAATATTTTATATTTTCTCCTTAAGTTATTAAGAAAAATGTTTCATGATGTATCTTTCTACCATTTGATTAGCTACAGATTATCTAAAAGTTTTTATATTTAATACTTTGGCTATTAGCTGGATATTTTATCGCTTGCATTAAAATTGTGTTTTTGGCTTATTCCTGCAGAACATCGGGTAAATTGGATTTATTAAGTCGCAATGAGACATCAACATAATGAACAATCACAATGAACATAAAAAATCATAAACATGATATTTTATCAACATTTTGTTATTATCCTTAAATACTTTGCTTAACTAAATTTTCTACGTCATTTTTCAAGTTGAAAAATGGTCTTATCAAAAGAAAAGCCCCAAACTATCATTGCTAAGCACCAAAGTGGATTGAAGTGCAAAGATATTGTAGCTAATTGCATTGCAACAAGGAGTACCATCTTCAGAATCATCAAACAGTTCAAAGAAACAGGTGATACTCGGGCAAAAAAAGTCTCTGGACGACCAAGACTGCCGAATGCGCGTCAAGATCGGCTCTTGATAAAGTCTCAAATTAAAGATCGGAATTCATCCAGTGCCACATTTGCTGAAAAGTGGAATTAGGCGTGGGTGCCTTAACGAGCATAGTGAGAAGAAGACTTTTCGACAGTTGCCTCAAATCAACGAGAGCAGCAAAAAGGCCTTTTCTATCAAGAAAAAATATTTCAGACAAGCTAAAGTTTTGCAGAAAATATAAAGATTGGACAGTGGAGGATTAGGGCAAGGTGATATTTTCGGATGAGGAACTATTTCGCTTGTTTAGAGCTTCTGGGACCCCCCTTGTTAGGAGAAGGTGTGTCGAACGCTTCCATCAATCTTGCGTTATCTCTACAATAAAGCATCCGGTCACTGTTTACGTGTGGGGTTGGTTTTAATCTCGGGGAATTGGAGCACTAACTATTCTGCCGAAAAATACTCCTATGAATACCAATTTAAAGATCATCTCCTCCCAGCAATTCAAGAGCAATATCTCGATACAAACTATTTTTTTCGATGATGCTCTGTGCTATACTGCAAAAATGATAACAAAGTTCTTGAATAATAAAAATATCGAAATCTTGAAACCATTGCCCGGGAATTTACCGGATTTGAATCCCGAAGATAATCTTTGGGAAATAATTAGCAGTGAATATGCTAAACTGTGAGCAGCTGAAAGAACTTATTACTCAAGAATGGAACAATATTTGTGCAGAGACGATTGCAAATTTATTGAAAAGCACGCCAAAGCGTATAGAAACATTGCTAGAAGAAGAACGGATGTCATCATTATTTTGTTATTATTTTGTTATTATTTTGTAATTTTGTTATTATTTTGTTATTATTTAGTAATTATTTTGTTATTATTTTGTTATTATTTTGTTATTATTTCGGTATTATTGTGTTATTATTTTGTTATTATTTTGTTGTTATTTTGTTATTATTTTATTATTATTTTGTTATTATTTTGTTATTTTGTTATTATTTTGTTATTATTTTGTTGTTATTTTGTTATTATTTTGTTATTATATTGTTGTCATTTTGTTATTATTTTGTCATTATTTTGTTGTTATTTTATTATTATTTTATTATTATATTTTTATTATTTTGTTGTTATTTTGTTGTTATTTTGTTATTATTTTGTTATAATTTTGTTAATATTTTGTCATTATTTTGTCATTATTTTATTATTTTGTTATTATTTTGTTATTATTTTGTCATTATTTTGTTATTATTTTGTTATTATTTTGTTGTTGTTTTGTTATTATTTTGTTATTTTGTTATTATTTTGTTATTATTTTGTTGTTATTTTGTTTTTATTTTGTTATTATTTTGTTATTATATTGTTGTTATTTTGTTATTATTTTGTTATTATTTTGTCATTATTTTGTTATTATTTTGTTATTATTTTGTTGTTATTTTGTTATTATTTTGTTATTATATTGTCGTTATTTTGTTATTATTTTATCATTATTTTGTTGTTATTTTATTATTATTTTATTATTATTTTTTTATTATTTGGATGTTATTTTGTCATTATTTTGTTATTATTTTGTCATTATTTTGTCATTATTTTATTATTATTTTGTTATTATTTTGTTAATATTTTGTTATTATTTTGTCATTATTTTGTTATTATTTTGTTATTATTTTGTTGTAATTTTGTTGTAATTTTGTTATTATTTTGTGAATATTTTGTTATTATTTTGTTTTTATTTTATTATTATTTTGTTATTATTTTTTTATTATTTTGTTGTAATTTTGTTGTTATTTTGTTATTATTTTGTTATTATTTTGTTGTAATTTTGTTATTATTTTGTTATTATTTTATTATTTTGTTGTTATTTTGTTATTATTTTGTTATTATTTCTACATAAAGCAAATTTGTTTATATTTTTTCTGTAGTTATTTATGTAGCATTTTGAAAATAAAATAGTTTAAAAGCTCATTTTTCTTGAAATTATGAAAATTACTATCGTCTCAAAATTCTGACCACAACTGTGATGAGAGAGAGAGAGAGAGAGAGAGAGAGAGAGAGAGAGAAAGAACGATACAGAATGAAAGAGAGAGAGAGAGAGAAGCAGTCAGACAGACAGACAGAAAAACAGACAGACAATTTCAATGCTGCATATTTATCGCTATTTTAGGGGCCGAAAACATGCTGATAAGGTGATCGTATCCAAATAAACATTATATCCTCTCTGAAATGATCGTACATTATATTTGGTTGTTTTTATTGTTTTGATTTATTAGAACATACAGATGAATTTATACTCATTCATTAAATACATTTAACATTCATTTAATATACATCGCGACACACACACACACGCACGCACGCACACACACACACACACACACACACACACACACACACACATATATATATATATATATATATATATATATATATATATATATATATACAGGGTGCCCACAAAGTCTGGCTACATAATCTACAGAATGCTTCCACAAAGCCTGGCTACATAATGTAGCCAGACTTTGTGGACACCCCGTATATATATATATATATATATATATATATATATATATATATATATATATATATATATATATATATATATATAGGAGGGAGCGTACGTGTGTATTCGCTAGCAAATGGACAGAATTCCTTTGATATATTATCGAGTCTATTTGAAGAATTTGACCTAGTTATGTTGTTTTGGTTGTTTAAGACTCGTGTTCCAGATGTAAAGACTGAAGCACAGTTGCTTTTACAACCCAAGAACGTTTGGGAACATAGCCAGTTCCACTTGGTTTCTTTTCATTTCATTTTTGTTGTGTTGGCAGAGAGACTGACGGATATTGAATATACACGGAATGTCATTAGCTGTAGATATTTCACATAGAACGAGTATTGAGTCTTGTTTCCCCCTTTCTCTCCCTGTTTCTCTCTCTCCCCCCCTCTCTCTCTCTCTCTAATCTACATTACCATTTTTGTTTTTTTATTTTTTGTGAATATGTCCACCCGGCAAATTATTCCTCATAATATGTAATAATCTATAGAAGATTGATTCTATAATAATAATTATATAAATTAAACTATCATATTTAAGCGTATTGTATGACCGGGCAACGCTGGGCTGTCACCTAGTATATATATATATATATATATATATATATATATATATATATATATATATATATATAGGGTATGGCATGAAAGTTTACTTCACAAGATCTGCAGCTATGATATATATATATATGTCTTCTCAATTATTAAATCATTTCTCTCTGATAGGCTCATAAGAGTAGTAGTTGATGGGTAAAAATCAGAAGCCCAGTATTAATGCTGGAGTCCCTCAGGGGTCCATCCAACTCTTTTCCTGATCTAAATTAATGATCTTCCAAATCACATCCTTACATCATTCGTAGACATTTATGCTGATGACACTATACCATCTATGGTAGCACATCTAAGACCGTAAACGACCAACTACTCTCCGATTCTCTCTCCTCTGATCTTGAACACGTGGTACAACGGGGAAAGGAGTGGCTAGTTACTTTTAATGCATCTAAAACCAAACTTTTATCTTTACTTCATCAATGGTCTGGTCCCCATCTGGCATCAATTGAAATGAATGGCTCCCGTCTTGGGAAGGCCTCATGTTTTGACAAACTTCTGGGCTTGACCTTTACTCCTGATCTGAAATGGAACACGTACATCAATCTGTTGCCAAGGCCGCTGGAAAAATGGTGGGATTCTTTTATGGATCCAGTATATATCTCACTGTTGATGCAATTCTCTATCTATATAAGAGCCAGGTACGTCCAGGGATGAAGTATTGTTGCCACATCTGGGCAGAAGCTGCAAGAAGGGACTTGTCCTGCCTTGATAGAGTTCAAAATAGACTTCGTAGCCTAGTGGGGGACGTCCTTTTCTCTTCCCTGCAACCTCTATCTCACAGAAGAGATGTTACGAGTTTGTCTCTGCTCCATCGTTATTTTCATGGCAAGTGCTCGACTGAGCTTCAATCTATGCCCCCCTCGCCGAAAACTCGTCTAGCTGAAAACACTATCAATAATTCCCCCACTCTTTATGTGCCTTAACCTAAACGTAGGTTCCATGAACAAAGATTCTTTCTTAGAAGTGCGCCCCTGTGGTACTGCCTTCTGTGTTCCTGCTTTACATCTGACTACAATCTGACTGTCTTCAAGTTCAACGTTAACAAGTTCTTCATGAGCCGTTCCATATAAGTTAACAAATTTACCGAATGTCTATTACTAACGATTATTATATTGTCCAATTGATTACCATACACTCTTAACCCTTATACTTGAGTGGTCTCTGGGCCTTGATAAGTGATGATGCTTATATATATATATATATATATATATATATATATATATATATATATATATATATAATTTAAAGGAGATTAGAACAATAGTCTAAAGAGCAGAGTGTATTTTAATGTAATAGTGAAATTACTAGTTTAATTAAAATACAGGAAAGAAAAAGTGCTCGTTGTAATTTAGATATATAATAAGTTCGAAAGGTAAATATCCTAGAGCTAATTTAATATTTAGTAATGTGATTGATAATTTAAAATTTAAAAATCAAATTATAATTAAATTAAAAATCCGTTTCATAAGAAGGAAAAACAACAAAATCAATTATTTGTACGATCGTTTCAGAAAACTGTTTTTATTGTGTTAGACATCAAGTTACGGACAATAATTATTACATATAGCTTTTTAATACACAAGGTTTCCTCATCAGCAAATTGTGAAGGGCTTTTATTAAATTTAAAAGACACCATACATAAAGCTAGCATTAAAAGTAAATCAGATGTATCGGGCTCATTTTTTAAAAGATGTTTTAAATGCTCTTTATTTCATCTGGCATATTCCACATTTATGAGCTGTTCATGAACAAGATGGCGTCGATATTTTCTTCGTGAAATACAAGCCTCATTCTGAAAACACATTCGGAACCCAATTCGTTAAACTTCTGCAGAGTCAGTTTAAAAACGTGTAGTCGGACAATGTTGTGGAGAAGAATTGGGCCTTTTTTCTTGACTAACGCTGGGTGTTATCGAAGTTTCTGATCATTCCATTCGTTTGTAGACAGTATTTCTACGCCATAATGGTTTCGTCTGCATTCCGAAAGACTGTAATGGATGAGACCGGTCGCAGACCACCAAAGAGTCATCATTGTCCACTTTTCGTAGAACTCTGACTTTGAGAACTGTCGCAGAGTTTATCGGCGTATAACCACTGAACTGAGCGTCGTCGGTTTTCGTAAAGAACCAGCTTTTCATCGCAAGTTACAATATGGTTGAAAAACGGGTTGTTCTTGTTGCTTAAAAGAGGAGAAAGTAACATTCCATAACGGCGTTTCCGTTTGGTTGTCGTTGAATTAGTGAAGCACCCATTTATTAAGTTACTTTGTCTTTTCAATTCCTTTCAACTAGATGGAAATCGTCGTATACGTTAAGTCTAATTCAGAAACAAGTTCCTGAGCAGTTGTGCGAGGATTGGCTTCGACTAAGGCTCTTAAATGATCGTTGTAAACATCCGATGATTGACCACCATGCTCATCCTCTTTTAGACTCTCGTCACCGCTACGAAATTTCTTAAACCACCATTTTGCGGTGCGTTCAGTAGCGATTTCTTGCCTAAACGTTTCACTGATATCGCGAGATACTTCATCATCTTCTCGGCTTGAATTGAAATAAGAAAATTGTGCGATTTTGCTTTACCATCTTGTATTCAACGTTCTGAAAAGAAAACATAATTATTCTAAAACAATTGTAATTTAAACGACTAGATAGAGTGAAAATCGCTCTTAAAAAGGACATTAAAAATAAAGGTAAACTTATTAAAAAACGTAAACTTATTAAAAAAAATCATTTGAAATCAAAATTAAAAATTCCTTAAGAACTTTCTCCGCAACATAATAGTTTTTTGAATCTTGTAGCTTTGTGGACTTTTCTAGTTCTCTTTTATATATATATATATATATATATATATATATATATATATATATATATATATATATATATATATATATATATATATATATATATATTGTTGAGAATATATAAGTAAAAGGATAAATGCTTGATGGATCATGCCAGTTGAAAAATACTGAGAGGAAGGCCATTGCAGGTGGCTCATCTTGTAGTATTAAAAATAGATATAGGGAATCAATAAAAAAAACTTCTTTTTGAAAATCTAAAAAACAGAACATCGACCATTTATTTATTTCTGATGGCGTAAGCCTCCTTTCGTATTTGGATTACAATGCCTTATGGGAAATCCACTAAGGAGAAATGACTGAAAAATCACATTATCTCCATATATATATATATATATGTGTGTGTGTGTGTGTGTGTGTGTGTGTGTGTGTGTGTGTGTGTGTGTGTGTGTGTGTGCGTGTATACATATACATATATATATATATATACACACGCATATATATATACTATATGTATATAATATATATATGATATATATATATATGTGTGTATGTATATATAATATAAAGCTGAACGTCTGTGTGTGTGGGTCTGGTCACGAATAGGCCACCTTTGTGGCCTTCGGGCCAAGATCAAAGTGTAGTATCTGTTCCGGCAGATACTGCAAGCAAAGACCCTATGTGGGGGCGACCCCACAGATAAGACCTTGGTCAATGTAGGGGTAACCCTTCATACCAATTGTCACTATCCAGCTCCCCTAGTCCCCGGGGAGTTGGTCCCCATTTCCCCTTCACTCCTCACATTAAAAATCGGCCTTGTGCCTAATTTGCTCGGTGGGGGAGCAATAAATATCTGGTCACGAATAGGCTCCTATATGGTTAACGATTATAGAAAACTGATCACATATAATGATAAAAGATGTATCGAGACCCAGGAATGGGTATGTTTGATCTGGCATAATTATAATTCATTAAAATTGTGGGGGTCTGCGTACGCGCCTGGTCCACAAAGTATGGAAATAAAAATTTTTTAAATAAATACATTTTTGATATAGATGCATTTTAAAATAAATACATTTTTGATATAGATGCACATAATAATACTTTGATAAGTATGTTTTAACTTAAATAGGGATGGTATAATAAAATTGTGTTGTCTGCGTTCGCGCCTGGCCTCCATAGAATGGAAATAGGCGCAAACTTTAATAAACACTTTCCATATCTATCTAACTAAGTATACTTTGATAATTATGCTTCAGTTTGAAGAAATATAGTATAATAAAATTATGGGGTGTTCGTTCGCGCCTGACCTCCATAGAATGGAAATATGTCACAAAGTTTAACAAAATTTTTTAATATAGATCCACAGAATATTGTGATAAGTGTTTCAGTGTGAACAGGTATGGTGCAATAAATTATGAGGTTATCTATTTTATTTTTACTTTCATCATATTTTGCTTTGGTTATGATACCCCCAAATTCGAAGCTATCTCTTTACAACCCTTCCTTTTCATAACTTATCATACTTTCATAAATCAGAGTCCATTTTCTGTCAATTTTCTGTAGGCTGTTTTTGAACCCAGTCAACGACGGGTACTTTTGCTAGTATATATATATATATATATATATATATATATATATATATATATATATATATATATATATATATATATATATGATCGCGACAGTGGGCTGGTTTCTTTTGTTGAAAGCAACCGTTTATTAAGTTTCCTGACGAGGCCTTCTGGTTTTAACCTGATTATTTGTCCGGAATATAAGCCTGTTCAGCGTCTTGCCATGTAAATTTGTTTATTATGTTATATATCTTGTTCTTCTTTTATTGAGCACTCTTAATATATTCGTATTACTCATTTGTTATTTTTAATATCTTTGGCCTGCTAACCCTAACCCTAACTGATGAGCTTTTTAAACAAGTATCATAAAGAAAAGTGTCTCCGTTGCATTTAATAATGTTAGCTTGAATATATATATATATATATATATATATATATATATATAATTATAAAACTCAAATGACCTTGTAACGAGTGATGTAACTTAGTTTACGACTTACGGTGGCGCATGCATACATAAACAAATAATCAACGCGACAATAACACGCATTGTTTTACTGTGTACGCTTTCAGCGTCCAATTGTTTTTTTTTTCGCGATTAAATTAAAAGATATATTAAAATTTGAATTTAACTTTTAGTATTATGGTATATGTTTAATGCACATTTACCTATAAGTATGGCAAACCACTTATAATTCAATGGCTGTAACTTTTCTTTTTCAAAAAAACAAAAACAATTATAAACAGAACGACTCATAGAAATCTTTCTATATTATTTTTTCAATTTAATATACTTACATAGAAATGTTTCTGTTATGTCACAAAAAACTATTTTCTTTACGTAACAAGTGTCACGCTCATACATTAATTCCATAGCTAATATAAAATACTATATATATATACATATATATATATATATATAGAGAGAGAGAGAGAGAGAGAGAGAGGGAGATAGAGAGAGAAATACAGAAACTAGTGTTTCATACTTGCGTAAGCATCAGTGTAGGAAGTAATGATTACTGCTTGTCAACTTTGGTATTGCTGGTTATTTTTTTCATCCTGAAAACAGGGAATAAACCACTAAATACATGTGCATTTAGATACTAACATAACCGTTGGGGATGTTTGTCATAATCAATGGTCATGAGAGTATTCTACAAAGAGAAATTTTAGAATGATGCATGTATGCTAATTGACCGCTTGTTCTCAGTTCACTAAATAGAGCTTAACTTTATATTGAAATATTAATTAAAATAACATAAACGGATTTAAAGCGATAAATGAAGGAAATCGATTTTATTAAAACAAATATCGATTAAGACACATTTTCTTCAGCATATTCTTTTACTTTAAATATTAAAAAAATCAATTATTTATCGATAGTTTATCAATTGATTTTATGTTAAAAGTACCGTTTGCATGAATAAATTAAGTTTATAAATTTTGTTTATTGTTTATTGAGGTATCCGACATTGCCGGGGATTGGATGGTGATCAATGAATGTTTCACACTCCCATATTTTTCTTGTCATCGAAATCGGCCAAATCGCCCAATTTTCTAATGAAATTGATTGATTGCCTGTTCTGGTTGAAGACTCGTCGCGATGCACCAGAAGAAAGCTTCATGTGCCTCCCCATAGTGACTTAGTCTACAATACATTGTAATTTACATTGCACTGTAGAGAACCTTATGTTGATTTTATACAATTATTTTTATGTATAATGGCTTGAATTAAAGTTTAAATGCAAAAATCAAGTGTTACAATGCAAACAGAAACTTCATTTCGAACACACCCCTGTCATATGAAAGAACCTACTATTGATTTTATATTTTAAACCTTTCGGCTTGTGTGGTAATACAACTTCTCATTTGCACTTGTGATGTTAGGTTGTGTAAGGTGTTAACTTTGGTCAAGATCGGATAGTTCCTTCATTCAACGGATTATTTTGATTATCGACTAAATTGGCCAATACATGTATTTGCTGCCCTAAGCTAATGTAGACTAATTCGGGGGTGCTGATTCCAAAAATCATATTAATTTGTTCTCATAAGGTCAAGTTGTTGAGATATTTGCTATTCTATACCTTTTATTACTTTAAAATTAGGTATTCTACCTTCTTTTGAACCCTTTCTATCCCTTTAAGTTACTATTAACTAAAAAGTTAGTTTATTTCTAATTTCCTCTTCCAGTTGGTCTTTACTTCCTTTTTGCTCTCACTGGTAACACAGCACGCCTCTCTCTTCTTTATCCGCTCCTATCGCCGATGTCAACGGTATGTTTTGCTCAATTCTTCTTCTGGACAATTTGTTTACATTGCCATGCAACATGAGATTTCATGTTCCATTTCTTTACGATCTCATTCAGTTTTTCGATTTCTACGTCATTTTCCTCGTCATTTTATCATTTTCAGTTTTTACTTTTTCTCTTTAAATAAATATACTCGTGAATTATGTACTAGTCTTCGGAGTCGGTGTTTTTTAGAATAGTTTATCTGACGTAAGCGAAAGTGCGTGCAACGACAGTACATTAGGTGTGTTTCCATATACATTCTAGTTTCATAATTATAATTATATATTGTTACATCACATCCTAGGCGATTTTGTTTAAACAATCCAAATGTGTTTTGCCATATTTGAGGGGAACATACATCGCAAACCAAGCAAGAAATGGATCAGTGAATTTGTGAAGTTTTCTTATCTTGTTTACTTCAAAGTGATGCTGGGTGATAAAGATAAGACATGTGCACGTTGTATGCAAGCGATGTGTTGAGCATCTTTGACAGTGGACAAAAAAAAAGACAGAAAGTCATTCCACTTTGGTATTCTAATGGTCTTGCGTAAACCAAAAAAAACATTTCGGTGACTGCTATTCCTGTGCAGTTTAAACGAATGGAATTAACAGAAAGAACAGGAATTCGTTGGTTTATCCAAATTTCAATCTGCAATTAGTCCAATTCCACACTATAATGTAATTTATGCTCCAGTGTTTAAATACTTGCCCGAATTGGAATTGCCTAATTCTGAAGAAGAGCAAGCCTCTATTTTGTCCACTGACAATAGTGAAGCCACTGTTTCAGTTGTCGGTTTTCCTCCTCCTTCACTTCCACAGCTTATTTCTCAAAGAGAACTTAATGATCTGACTAGAGATCTCAACCTTTCCAAAATATCTTCTGAACTTTTAGCTCCAAGACTTAAGGAAAAAAATCTACTTCATCTTGGAACTCTCATAACCTTCTACAGAAAACAACATATTGAATTCTTGCCATATTTCACCCAGGAAAACGACATAGTAGATTGCAACGACGTTGCCAGCTTTCTGCGGCAGCTTGATAACGAACAGATTGGCGTATTTTTATAGACAGTTCCACAAGAAGTTTAAAATGTGTTCTTCACAATGGCAACTTATATGGATCCGTTCCTCTAGGCCATTCAACGACCCTCAAAGAAAAATTTAATGAAATCAAATTTGTTCTGGAAAAGATTTCATACAGACACCACAAATTGATTATATGTATGGATTTGAAAATGGTTGGATTTTTCCTCGAGTGTCTAGACAAAATTTCCTTGTTTCTCGTGTTGGTGGGATAGCAAGACAAGAACAAGGCACTAGATAAAAAAGATTGGTCTGTGCGCAGTGAACTGATTCCTGGCTTTCTAAATGTTCTGGCGTCCATTGTTGGAATGCTTCAAAATTGTGTTTCCTCCTCTTCACATAAAGCTTAGCATCATGAAATAGTTTGTAAACGCTGTTGCGAAAAATGGCGACTGCTTCAAATATATTTGCATGAAATTTCCAGGCCTAACAATAGAGAAATTAAAAACTAGAATTTTTGATGGACCTCAGATTCGAAATTTAATGAATGACGCAAGTTTCTGTCATTTTATGTATTCTGAAGAATTGAGTGCCTGGACGGTATTTACGAATGTAGTAAAATTCTTGGGGAAAAATAAAGGCGCTCAACTACAAAGAGCTTGTTGAAACATTACTTGTAAGTCTCCATTAACTGGGTGCAAATATGAGCTTCAAATTACATTTTTTGCAATCTTACCCGTTTTCTAGACAAACTTGGTGATATGAGCAATAAGCAAGGGGTGCGCTTCCATCAAGATTCAGCGACATGGAAATTCGCTATCAAGGTCGTCGAGATGCCAATATTCTTGCATACTACTGTTGGTTCATAAAGCGTGGAGATGCTGGAGCCCCCATTCTAGAAAATCAGTAAACTTCAATTTAGGGATGATGATGCCTAAGCTTAGTATATTTTTTGACAACGAATTTTTAATTGTGAACATTTTAGTGTGATTTCATGATAATTTTTGTTAAAAATATTGTTTCTTATATTTGTCTGCTTTTATTGTTGCTATCAGCTTCCTTCAAAGGGAGTATAGCATGACAGAAAAAAACAAGACATGATAAAAAAAGACATGATAAAAAACAAGACATGATAAAAAAGACATGATAAAAAAGATATGATAAAAAAGACATGATAAAAAACAAGACATGATAAAAAAGACATGATAAAAAAGACATGATAAAAATATATGATAAAAAAAGACATGATAAAAACAAGACATGATAATAAAGACATGATAAAAAACAAGAGATGATAAAAAGACATGATAAAAAAGACATGATAAAAAAGAAATGATAAAAAACAGACATGATAAAAAAACATGATGCAAAAAAGACATGATAAAAAAGAAATAATAAAAAAGACATGATAAAAAAGACATGGTAAAAAACAAGACATTATTAAAAAGACATGATAAACAAGACATAGTAAAAAAGACGTGATAAAAAAGACACGATAAAAAAGAAATGATAAAAAAGACATGATAAAAAACAAGACATGATAAAAAAGACATGATAAAAAAGACATGATAAAAAAGACATGATAAAAAACAAGACATGATAAAAAAGACATGATGAAAAAAGACATGATAAAAACATGACGTGATGAAAAGGACATGATAAAAAAGACATGATAAAAAAGACATGATGAAAAAAGGACATGATGAAAAAAGACATGATAAAAAAACAAGGCATGATAAAAAAGACATGATAAAAACAAGACATGATAATACCAAGACATGATAAAAAGAGACATGATAAAAAAGACATGATAAAAACAAGACATGATAAAAAAGATATGATAAAAAGACATGATACAAAAGACATGATAAAAAAGGCAATATAAAAAAAGACATGATAAAAAACAAGACATGATAAAAAAGACATGATAAAAAAGACATGATAAAAAAGACATCATAAAAAACAAGACATGATAAAAGTGACATGATAAAAAGACATGATAAAAAAAGACATGATAAAAAAGACATGATAAAAAGAGACATGATAAAAAAGACATGATAAAAAAGACATGATAAAAAAGACATGATAAAAAACAAGATATGATAAAAAAGACATGATAAAAAAGACATGATAAAAAATACATAATAACAAAAAGATATAATAAAAAAGACATGATAAAAAAGACATGATAAAAAAGTTACATGATAAAAAAGACATGATAAAAACAAGACATGATAAAAAGACATGATAACAAAAATACATGGTAAAAAAGACATGATAAAAAACAAGACATGATAAAAAAGACATGATAAAAAAGACATGATAAGAAACAAGACATGATAAAAAAGACATGATAAAAAAAGACATGATAAAAAACATGACGTAATGAAAAAGACATGATAAACAAGACATGATAAAAAAGACATGATGAAAAAAAGACATGATGAAAAAGATATGATAAAAAACAAGGCATGATAAAAAGAAGACATGATAAAAAACAAGACATGATAAAAACAAGACATGATAAAAAAGACATGATAAAAAAGACATGATAAAAAACAAGACATGATAAAAAAGACATGATAAAAAAGACATGATAAAAATGACATGATAAAAAAGACATGATAAAAAAAGACATGATAAAAACGACATGATAAAAAACAAGACATGATAAAAAAGACATCATAAAAAAGGACATCATAAAAAAGATATCATAAAAAACAAGACATGATAAAAGTGACATGATACAAAAGACATGATAAAAAAGACATGATAAAAAAGACATGATAAAAACAAGACATGAGAAAAAAGACATGATAAAAAACAAGACATGATAAAAAGACATGATAAAAAAGACATGATAAAAAGACATGATTAAAAATACATTATAACAAAAAGATATAATAAAAAAGACATGATAAAAAAGACATGATAAAAAAGACATGATAAAAACAAGACATGATAAAAAAGACATGATAAAAAGACATGATAACAAAAATACATGGTAAAAAAGACATGATAAAAAACAAGACATGATAAAAAAGACATGATAAAAAAGACATGATAAAAAAGACATGATAAAAAAGTGACATGATAAAAAACATGATAACAAAAAGACATGATAAAAACAAGCCATGATAAAGAAAAAGGCTTGATAAAAACAAGACATGATAAAAAATAAACATGATAAAAAGTGACATGATAAAAAAGACATGATAAAAAAGACATGATAAAAAGCAAGACATGATAAAAAACAAGACATGATAAAAAGTGACATGATAAAAAAGACATGATAAAAAAGACATCATAAAAAGACATGAAAAAGACATGATAAAAACAAGACATGATAAAAAAGTTACATGATAAAAAAGACATGATAAAAATGACATAATAAAAAAAGACATGATAAAAAAAGACATGATAAAAAAGACATGATAAAAAAAGACGAGATAAAAAAGACATGATAAAAAAAGTGACAGCATTTGTGAAATCAGCGCTTTCAAATTAGGTAAAAACATTTGAAACATCTTAGGATGATGACAAATTTTGTTTGCTGGCAAGTATTATCGATACTTATCGAAGACTTTCTGATACATCACCTATCAAGGAACACTGCCAGGTACATAAAGTACCATTGTGTGAAATTTCATAAAAATCGCCCCTACCTTCTCGAGTCCATAGGAAACGAACTCGCACACATAGCAAAGTTTCTTTTTTTTAATGATTGAGATATATTTCCTTTAGATTTTATTTACAATTTCTACCAGAAATAATATTAGAGGTAATAATATTTTTATATACTTAGGTCGTAACATTTGTACCTTTTTCACTCTGGAATATTATCATGTAATGATTACGTCTGAACTAGAAAATATTTTCCGTGATCCGTAATATAGTCTTTATTCATTGGTAATGTTGCTTGTATATGATATTGGCTGGTAAGTATTTATTACTTAATGGGCAATTACTATTCTATTGTTTAAATTAAATGTTATGCCTGAAAATCTCTCTATTATGTGTCAGATTATATAATGAGGCCATCGTCCTTGTAAATACCAACGTTTTCTTTGTAAATTATAGATAAAAGTTTATTAAGTAAAAATATTCCTGTTCGCTTGCATATAAATCACTGTCATGAGAGCCCATTGCGATATCAAAGTTATTTTTACTCACGTTCACTCCAAACAAGATCTAAGGGGCTAATATTTGGAACCATGCATATTTATATATTAATACGATAGCGTATGTGTTATTTTGAGATGTAAGCGTTACAACGCTTACATCTCTTTTCTCCCGAGTGACTCTTGTTAAATTGTTATGACCTTCCATTTCTTGTGATAAATAATTTTACCAAGAATTCTTCAAAAATTTTGGTTTCGGTTTCGATTTGAGCTGATACACCTAAGTCACATGGATATATTTTTATTTTTTAAATCACAACTTTATAATATATAAGAATCGATGGAAAATTGATTCTATAATAATATATACGAAATTTTTTTATGGTGGATATTAAAGTCACCAAACACATGTATTTGGGCGTTACTATCTAAGGAGAGTGCTGCATCTATACTATCGCGATTAAAGTACAGTCCTTACTTGAAGGAGAATGGCAGAGAAAATATAAGTAACTACCCCAGTGATTAAAGGTTAGTCACAACCACATAAAAGCATGGTCATCCGATTGAGGGTATGTTTACTCCACTTAAAAGGAGGATGCTACGAATATAGAGTCCAAGCCCGTGCAAATACCCCTCTGAGTCCTTACGGCAGAGAGAGACGTATCCTGCCATGTTAAAGTAGTAAGAAGGTATTGAGGAGCATATTTTGTTTCACTTAGTGCTAAGATATTTAGAGTTTCGTCGTTTTATTCTTGTATTATTGTGATGGAACCGTCCACAATATTTTATTATGTATATGCTGTCAAAAGAATGTGCGAATTTTGGTGTTAAAATATTTTATTATAACATTGAAATATTTTATTATAACATTAAAATATTTTATTATAACATTGAAACATGCGATTTTCATAGAAGTTAACACCTTATACAGCCTAACAAGTGCATTTGAGAAGTTTTATTGCCACAAAAGCTAAAAGGTCCGACATATAAAATCAATAGTAGGTTCTTCGAGATGACAACGGGCGTTCGAAATGAATGTTTCTGTTTAAAGCACAATTACGCTATGATAATTGATTTTTCTATTTTAAGCTTTAATTCAAACCATTATCACCACACAAGCAGAAAGGTAAGGTATATAAAATCAATAGTAGGTTTTTTGATATGAAAGGGGCGAAATAGAAATAAAATTTTCTGTTTAGAGCACAATTGAACCATAACACTTGATTTTTGTATTTTAAACGTCAATTCAAGCCATTATAAATAAAAATAATTGTATTAAAAAAAACATAGTAGATTCTCTACAGTACAATGTTAACTACAATGTATTGAGGAAAAAGTCACTGCGTTTGATAGAAAATGGGCGATTTTATTGCTATCGATGACAATAAAAATATGGGAGTATGAAACATACGTTGATCATCATTCAATTCCGAGCAATGTCTGATTTTATATTGATTAAATTGAACTATATTTAGTTTTGTAACATGTACTAATCGTTTTTTTTTTGTTGCTGTTGCTGTTGCTGCTGCTGCTGCTGTTGTTGTTGTTGTTGTTGTTGTTGTTGTTGTTGTTGTTGTTGTTGTTGTTGTTGAGGAGGAGGAGGAGGTTATCGTTGTTGTTGTTTAGCGTAATAAATGTCTTGCTGAAGACTTTGTTGTTTGTCGTTGACTGTATTCTAATATCTAATGTTAATTTGGATGCTATTAATGCGACTTTCTTATTTATGCTTGATTATGTTTCATGTTTGTATTAAATGTCAAATAATAAAAGAGAAGGCATTATGTTGCAACGTCCTCTCAGTGAATCAGTCGTAAACGTTGAGTAATAAATTATGGAACCACTCTAAGCTTGGACTTCGGGCCGGGATCAAAGTGTTGTATCTGTTCCGGCAGATACTGCAAGCTATGACTAGCTATGACTAGCAAAGACCAGATGTGGGGGCAACCCCACATACCTGACCTTTAACCAGCTCCCATTTCCCACATCTCGGGAGCTGGTCCCCTTTTTCCCTTCCCCCTCTCTTCACTCCTCACATTAAAAATTGGCCTTGTGCCTAATTTGCTCGGTGGGGGAGCAAATAAATACCATCTGTTCCGGCAGATGCTGCAAGCAAAGACCAGATGTGGGGGCAACCCCACATTCCTGACTTTTAACCAGCTCCCATTTCCCACCTCTCGGGAGCTGGTCCCCTTTTTCCCTTCCCCCTCCCTTCACTCCTCACATTAAAAATTGGCCTTGTGCCTAATTTGCTCGGTGGGGGAGCAAATAAATATCATCTGTTCGGCAGATACTGCAAGCAAAGACCATATGTGGGGGCGACCCCACAGATAAGACCTTGGTCAATGTAGGGGTAACCCTTCATACCAATTGTCACTATCCAGCTCCCCTACTCCCCGGGGAGTTGGTCCCCATTTCCCCTTCACTCCTCACATTAAAAATCGGCCTTGTGCCTAATTTGCTCAGTGGGGGAGCAAATAAATACCATCTGTTCGGCAGATGCTGCAAGCAAAGACCATTGCCCTTGTGGCAATCTTCTGGTCCATGTAGGGGCAACCCTACTTGGGCCAGCTGGCAAATCACTATCCAGCTCCCATTTCCCACCTCTCGGGACCCGGTCCCCTTTTCCCTTCCCCTTCTCCCCCTTCACTTCTCACATTAAAAATCGGCCTTGTGCCTTATTTGCTCGGTGGGGGAGCAAATAAATACCATTTGTTCCGGAAGATACTGCAAGCAAAGAGCATATGTGGGGGCGACCCCACATATAAGACCTTGGTCAATGTAGGGGCAACCCTTCATACCAATTGTCACTATCCAGCTCCCCTAATCCCTGGGGAGTTGGTCCCCATTTCCCCTTCACTCCTCACATTAAAAATCGGCCTTGTGCCTAATTTGCTCGGTGGAGGAGCAAATAAATACCCCCCTTTTTGGCCAAGATCAAAATGTAGTATTTTGTTCTTCAGATGCTGCAGTTCCATTTCTTGTTCTCTGTCAATGGAGGAGACATCCTTCAAGACTGAGACAATTTTAAATTTTTGTACCCTTTCTCCACGTTAAAAAACGACTCTGGTGTCTAACTTTGCCCCGTGGGGAGGCATTGTAAATAGGCACTCTAAGGAAATTGCAGAAACACTTGAGGAAGACCTCCAATCTGTTGTGGAATGGGTTAGAAAATGGATGGTACTCCGATGCTGCCAAGACAAAGCGTGTTTCTTTCAATAATTACTATATCTACCACCAATAGCAATGGCCCAAAACAAATTAACTTAAAAGTACTTCTTTTAAACTCCTCTGCCTAACGTTCACAGGGAATATGAGTTAGAACAGATACATTGAGAGCGTTGTCAGGGCCGCTGCGAAGAAGGTGGGCTCTCTCTACTGAGTTAGAAAGTTACTTACGCCTTAAAGTATCCTGTACCTCTATAAAGGCAACTATTCGCCCATCTATGGATTATTTTGTCACATTTGGGTTGTGGCATCTGCTACTCGTCTCTCACTCCTAAACAGGATACAAAAGAGCGTCGGCAACCTGATAGGTTATGAACTGTAATCTAAGCTTCAGCTTTTGTCCCATCGATGAAATGTTGAATCGCTATGCCTGTTTTACAATTATTTTAATGGTGAATCCTCTGAGGGAGTACAAGCACTTGTACCCCAACGAAGTAAATACCACGACAAGCCCGACAAGAAGCAAAATCCCACCCTTACACAGTAAATATCTTTAGATGTAAAAGAAAAAGCTTTCTACTCCAATAGTTTCTTTACCAGAACTGCTAGACTTTCGAACTCCCTTCCTGAATTCTGCTTCCCCAACTGTACTTACATGCAGAAGTTCAAGTGTAATGTGAACAGACATCTTGCTGCTCATATTCCCACATAATAACCCTGCAACTTATGTCCGAGATAGTAGCCCCCTACATCAAAGTGGCACTGTGGCTTGTTTGGGGTGAAAATGGAATAAAAAAAAAATAGTGACATTCTTTACATCTCTTAATAGATCTTTCCTAAACAAATTTGTATTCTTTGCTAGCAGGGAGATCCAACGTTTCCCGGGATTAAGTAAGGATCAGCGAATATTTCACCCTCACATTTTATTGTCATCAAAATTGGCGAAATCGTTTATTTTTCACTCAAATCGATTAGTAGCTATCTCTGTTTTGGGACGTATCGCAGTGCACCTGGATAAAGCGTCACATTCCTCCTCACACTGATTAGTCCATTATACATTGCATTCTAAAGAACCTACCGTTAATTTTTATAAAATTACTTTATGTATAATGGCTAGAATCAAAGTTTAAAATACAAACGTCAAGTATCATGCTTCAATTGTGCTCTAACCAGAAACATTATTTTCGAAGGTGCCGCTGTCATATCAAAGAACATATTATATATTTTATAGGCCTGTCCTTTCTGCTCGCGGTGATAATGATTTGAATTAAAGATTAAAATGCAAAAACCAAGTTTTAATGGCGCAATTGTGCTCTAAATTCTTTTCTAAACGCACCTGTCATATAAAAGAACCTATTGTTGATTTTATACACCAGACACATTTTTCGTGCGGTGATAAAACTTCTCAAATGTATTTGTGATGTTAGATTGTATAATAGTTGTAACTCTGGTCAAACTCGGACTGTTTCATCTTTAATGATTTTTTTCGATTTTCGATAATTATCGTTACAAAACATACTTAACATGACTCCCAGACACATAAGGTACATTTGTGTGATTTTTTTTTTAAAATCGACCTAGCCATTTTGGAGTCGATAGGGAACGAACTCACAGACACAAAGCCACAGTTCCTTTTAAATAATAGTAAATATATGCAGGTGTGCAGATTGTGCTCAGAAACAAAAAACTGCATTACTAATTGAACTTTGTGGCTCTGCAATAATTGCTTATATAGAAACGACACTTTACACAAATAAAAACCCATTCTCTAATGCGAACAGATTGTAACAAAATCGATTGTTTTTTTTTAATGATATTAATGATTTCGAAAATAATGATTAGCGAGAAAATTGATTTCAAATATTCATTTCCTTTGCTTGAAATATTGGCTTCTCCCTTGTTTTGTTTTCTGATTTTTAGAGAGCAAGACTTTCCTTGTATGGCTTTGATTAATTCAACGTAAGCATTCAATCGTGAAGAATTCGATAATTTCTTTTTTTTTATTTGAGTCTGAGATTTTTGTTCCAAATAAATGATTTAAAAAATATACCTGTTCAACCATAAGCACAAAACATCGACAAAAATATTCAAAACTTAAGCATGATACACCGAAAAAATATTCTTTAAAACTTAAGCATGATACACCGAAAAAATATTCTTTAAAACATAAAGCACGATAAACTAAAATAAATGCAATTTGATACTTCAGAATGACAAACCTACAACCATTTTCTTTCAAGCTTAAGCATAACAAACGGACAAAGATGTTCTTTCAAACTTTAGAATGGTAGACCGACATAGTTTTCTTTTAAACTTAAGCATGTTTAGAGCACAATTGAATCATGGTACTAGAATTTTGCATTTTAAACTTTAATTTAATCCATCATATAAAAATAATTTTATTAGATCGACAGTAGTTTCTCTACAGTGCAATGTAGAGTGAAATGTATGGTGGACTAAGTCACTACGAGGCGGCGCACCGCTATGGATCTCCAACAAGAGCAAGCAAGTAATCGATTTCATTGAAAAATGGGCGATTTTACCGATGACGATGACAATAAAAATGTGGGAGTGTTTAAAATGTTCCTGGATCATTATTCAATCCCGAGCAACGTCGGGTCTCCCTACTAGTAATTTAAAACATACAAAACGAATGTACGAGTAAATATTGGGCTCATTGATGACAATTATCAGCTGTAATTTTTTCGATATCTGAATGGTTAATAATCGCTTTCTATCCTGCTTGAAAACTTCGCGGGCCAAGGAGACAAAAAATACTTTTGTTTTGTCGGTACTGGTATGGTTTCAAGACTTCCGTCTGGGATCATCTCCAACTGTTAATAGTGTTACTTAAACTTTTCTGCTCAAAAACGGCCCGGGGCAAGAATTTTCTAAAACATCGCCACCCCTCTGGCAACCGCAAAATAACGTGCAAGCAAACTGTCATTTTAGCTGGTGTAGCTTGAATATCAAGTCATGGAGTAAACTGATATGTTTCAAGAGGGTAAGAATGATATTTATGAACTCATTTCCTTGGAATTGACAATACTGACGTCATATACTATATACGAGCTGATCCCCTCCCCAAATATATTTTCTTATGAAATCGGTAATAAAATCCACATTCAATAAACTTTAGTATAAATAAAATTGAAATTCTCAGCATTGGCTTATATTTCACGTACGAGATAACCCCCCCCCAAATTCTATCCATTGAAATCGTTAATTAAATTCACAATCCTTTTTACCATCCAACCATATTCGATAGAGTTAACATAGACTGTATTTCTCACTTGCCACCAAGTTTCAGTCCTATATGTCCCACAGTCTTTGTTTTATCACTGTTTGACGATGATAAGCACACCTGAATATGACGTGCAAAACTGCAAACAACATGCTGGGCGTTTATGATTAGTTTTGTGTTGTTTTTATAGACTTTATATTTGATATAACCAGCAGAAAAAATCTTAGGTAGTCGTCTGGAAGCGTGTAACACAATCAGTATCACACCTTTTACTGATGAGAGGATTACAAAAGTTTCTCTAATATCATTGAACGACAGTAGGTGGCAGAGATCTAGTTGTTAATCTAGGTGTTCCAAGTTCGAATCCAGTTCGTTCCACAAAAATCAGTTTCACTTAGGATAATGATTGGCAACCTTCTCGTGGTCCATCCTGTAATCTTCAATGTCTTTCGAGAATGAATTCTAACTAGAACAGGATTAGGGAAACAAATGACAACAATAAAATCTTCGGATTCAGATGATGATGATGATGATGATAATGATGATGGTGGTGTTGGTGATTAAACGACGAAAAGAAGTGTTTGACATTCATGTCTGAAACTAAATGTACAACAACATATACTGAAGTGTATTTGTACAGAAAATTGTGAAATGATTGCAAATGTTATGACCAATTCCCATCAGTGAGTGGACAATCGTCTAATTGAATGTTAAGTAAAGAATTCGATGAATGACCACATAAATTATTTGTAGAAAGAAGTATTCATTACGTCATGCATTGACTTTTTATATGCGTCCTTTTATATCTATTTCGCACTTTGCCCATCAATCATTTTGTTAATGAGTTAGTCATACTGCAGTTTGAAACAAAATTACACACACAATTAAACTAATTTTATTTTGAATGCGATCAAACATTTCTGTTGTTAGTCTGTAACACCCAAGTTAGAAATAGCATTTTTGTTGATCGGTCACACTTCAGGATGAAGTATAGTTTTAATCACTAAATGTTGAATTGAATGAACGCATCTTTATGTGGACGCATCTTCAGTTATATCTGTCCGATATTCTATCTGTCGGTTTTCATTGTTTAAATTTTAAATTCTATGCGTCCATGCAAATCTGTAAAATACTCTGTCCTTCATTTTCTCACGCTTAAGTTGCAAACAGCATTCATTTATTTAAATAAACTGATTGAATTTAGGAAACTAAAGAATGCTTATCCCCTGAAACAGACAGAATGAAATAGAAGTAGAAATATAATTACAGGATGGCAACATACAAATGCGAGGAGTCTTCAATAAGTTTCCAGATTTTTTTCGTATGGGCACTTTTATTGATAGTATACACATGAAACTACACTCCCCTTCGAAGTAATCTCCTCCGGCTGCAATGCACTTGTTGTACCGTTCCAACAACTTCTGCCAGGCCTCATGGGAGTCTTCTTGTGTGAGCGTGTCAATGACCTGCGTCACAGCGTCTATCATCTCCTCAATTGTCTCATGACAACAGCCTTTAAGGTTTTCCTTGATCTTAGGGAATGACCAAAAATCGCAAGGAGCAAGATTTGGACTATAGGGAGGATGAGGAACTGTCTTGATGCCCATTTTGGTCAAATAGTTTGTGATCTTCTCTGAACATCCTTGGGACAAGCTTCCCGCAAATCTTCCGCATCTTCAGTTTCTTGCGAATAATTGTGCATACAATTCACACACTGACATTAAACTCCGCACTTATTGTCTCTGACGGTCTTTATCCATGAAATTCTTTATTTGGCCAATCAGCTCTTGTGTTTTAACTTCCTTATTTCTTCCACACCTATCACCATCCTTCACACACTCCAAGCCTTCCTTGAAACTGATATGTCACTCAAGAACTGATGCTCGATTCATGCAAGATGGTCCAAAAGCAGTCTGAAGCATTCCATATGTTTCTGTGGCATTTTTTCAACAACCTTAATATATCATACAAGATGCAAATATTAAAAAGCAATTTTAAACAACAAAATAATTATCAGTTAAACAATTATACAACAGTATAGTGATGTTAGAAAAATTAAAATTATCAAATATATATTTACATAACTATCTCATGTTTTATATAAGATGCATCTTATATATATATATATATATATATATATATATATATATATATATATATATATATATATATATATATATATATATATATATATATAAGCGATAATGAACACTGATAGAATTCAGATGAACAATCCTGATAGATATTATTTAAAGTAATACTTTCAAGTAGATCTTAGCCAAAAAGGAAAAGCTCAATATTTAAGAATAGAGCAATATATATATATATATATATATATATATATATATATATATATATAATCATATTTTACATAATTATATAAATACCTGCAAACACTTGCATTTCCTCCTTCCCAAATAAGCAATGCGTGAAGTTATGATTGCCACTGGTCGTGTGATTCGAACCCCACAATGAAAACATCTCTTTCTTCCTTAGCGAGGAGCAAATCACATAGCAACCGTCAACCTCAAGGATATTTGAGTGAAATGAAACATTTATAAAGGTATAAACGTTACAAACGCGTCTACAGCCATTGAACGACTAAATGTCACGATCTCGCAAATGATTGACTTTTACATTCTAACAGACGGTGCTCAACTGTTAAAGAAACTTCTTTAATGGGCAGAAATTATTATTATAAACAATTATTTTAATACATACATACACTAGCGTTTCATCCTTCCAAAATCATCAGTGCAGGAAATTATTATTGATTAGAACCCCGCAATATATATATATATATATATATCGAGAGCGAGTTGATGCAGTGATTGCAGGTGATTAAATGACTTACTGACTAGATGTTTTTCTAACGAATGATAAAAAATATTTTTTGTATAGTTTTAAAGGTTAAAATCTCTAAAGACTATATATATACATATATTATATATCATATATATATATAATCATATATATATATGTATATATATATATATATATATATATATATATATATATGAAATTTACCCGGTAAACCAAGTGCAAGAGGGATTCAAACAATTGCACTTAACGGGTCGGTGAGAATCTTTTAAAAAATCTGTCTGTTGGGATATATGAAATAGCGGGTTAATGTTTGGCATCCGATAGAATGCCCCACCTCAAGCCTGAAGAAACTGATACGAAACTTTAAAAAATGGGTGCGAAGAAACTGGAATCTTATGGAAATCTCTATCATTGCACTAATTATACAAGCAACCGGAGTGTTAATGACTACTTGGCACATATAACTGGTGGACATAGTGCAAGAGAGATACAGACAATTTTCACTTAAAAGGGTTGTTAGAAACGATCCCTAGGTGTGGGTGTATGAGATAGCGGGTGAATAAAATAAGAATATTACAAACATACATGATAAGTGCCTATTTTCAGTGTATGTCTTCTTGAAAATGCAAAGGCATTCTGGGATAGCTATAGCCATTTTTTCTGGAAGAACCAAAGAACAAAACAGACAAATCGTTAAACAATGTGTTTTATTCTTATCAAGAAATTATTGAACAGAAAGTGAGCCGTCATTTTTCTCTTTATTCATCATTGTTTTTCATTGACAACGATGCTTTGTTTAAGGCGAACACCATCAACGGAAGAGAAATTTGATATAACAGCTCAGAGCAGTCGTGACACATCCGGACATTTTATTTATTTCAACAAAGGCAATAGGTACTTATTGTACTGAGTGACCCATTTCAGTATGCATTCTTAACAGTCAAGAATTGATGAATTATTAAGATGCGTTTATTAAATCTGCGCGTTTAATGATGAAAATGATATTTCAAATTTAAGTGTGACAGACCGACGAAAAAACAATTATAACTGTAAGTTTAAAAGACACGCGGATTAATTTATATAACATTTCTCTTAGTCTGTTTGTATGTTCCGCATTTTCTCAGAAACTAATAGTCGAACTAGTTAAAATTTTGTATGCATATTTTTACTGGCAAGATTATAGTATCCTTTCAATGCACAGTTTGTTATTACTAGGGAGAAATAGGGATTAGTAATTTTGTATTAATAGTTCCGGGGAAACACGAGAAACTAAAAATTAAAAGAATATTATTATGATTGTTTAGAAATCGAGATACTTTCAACTTAAGGATGTACTGGGAATGTTAGCTTGATAGAATTGATTATAGAAAAAAGTTAGCATCTTTAAATTTCATAAGTAACTTTAAAATTGTATTTTAGTTAAAGAAACAAGCTATAAATTTTAGCTTCAAATATAATAACAAATAGGCTATGTGACAAAACATTAAGTGATTATTCTTTAGCCTACGCGTATTGATGACGTAATTACAAGGGAAGATTTTTTTGTATACACATAGAGTTTAGTCAATTTGTAGTCAGAGTCGGTGAGGCACAGTCGAGTTGAACAGACGAGGTGTGTCAGCTAGCGGCTTACAGGCGGTGGCTTCTGTACGCCGACAAAGATGTCCGGCGTACGACATATTAAGACTAAGAAATAACTAAGTATGTGCGTTTCTAAGTAACGAAACGTTCTAGGAATAAAAGCTGTTAATAATATATATAGCGCGACTTCCTTGGGATGCAGCTTTCGCGCATCTGCCAAACAATATCTAAAGATGGACGAGGTATGTTTCGCATATTGGCCAGATGCAAACTCCTATTTCAACCTTTCTATTGTCCATGTTTTGTTATATATCTTTTTAAAATATGTTTGTTACATATCTTTTTAAAATATGTTTGTTACAAATCTTCTTAAAATATGTTTGTTACATATCTTTTTTAAATATGCTTGCTACATATCTTTTTAAAATATGTTTGTTACATATCTTTTTAAAATATGTTTGTTACATATCTTTTTAAAATATGTTTGTTATATATATTTTTAAAATATGTTTCTTATATATTTTTTTAAATATGTTTGTTATATATATTTTTAAAATATGTTTCTTATATATATTTTTAAAATATGTTTGTTACATATCTTTTTAAAATATGTCTGTTATATATATTTTTAAAATATGTTTCTTATATATTTTTTTAAATATGTTTGTTATATATATTTTTAAAATATGTTTGTTGCAAATCTTCTTAAACTATTGTTTATTACATATCTTTTTAAAATATGTTTGTTACATATCTTTTTAAAATATGTTTATTACATATCTTTTTAAAATATGTTTGTTTCATATCTTTTTAAAATATGTTTGTTACATATCTTTTTAAAATATGTTTGTTACATATCTTTTTAAAATATGTTTGTTACATATCTTTTTAAAATATGTTTATTACATATCTTTTTAAAATATGTTTGTTTCATATCTTTTCAAAATATGTTGGTTACATATCTTTTTAAAATATGTTTGTTACATATCTTTTTAAAATATGTTTGTTACATATCTTTTTAAAATATGTTTGTTACATATCTTTTTAAAATATGTTTGTTACATATCTTTTTAAAATATGTTTATTACATATCTTTTTAAAATATGTTTGTTTCATATCTTTTTAAAATATGTTTATTGCATATCTTTTTAAAATATGTTTGTTACATATCTTTTTAAAATATGTTTGTTACATATCTTTTTAAAATATGTTTGTTACATATCTTTTTTAAATATGTTTGTTACATATCTTTTTTAAATATGTTTGTTACATATCTTCTTAAAATATGTTTGTTAGATATTTTGTTAAAATACGTTTCTTACAAATCTTCTTAAAATATGTTTGTTACATATCTTTTTAAAATATGTTTGTTACATATCTTTTTAAAATATGTGTTTTAATATCTTTTTAAAATATGTTTGTTATATATCTTTTTAAAATATGTTTGTTATATATATTTTTAAAATATGTTTGTTACAAATCTTCTTAAAATATGTTTGCTATATATCTTGCTAAAACATGTTTGTTGTATATATTGTTAAAACATGTTTGTTATATATCTTGTTAAAACATTTTTGTTATATGTATTGCTTAAACATGCTTGTTATATGTCTTTTTAAAACATTTTAATTATATGTCTTGTTAAAACATGTTTGTTATATATCTTCTTAAAACATCTTTGTTATATAAAATATGTTTGTTATATATCTTGTTAAAACATGTTTGTTATATATCTTGTTAAAACATTTTTGTTATATGTCTTGCTTAAACATGCTTGTTATATGTCTTTTTAAAACATTTTAATTATATGTCTTGTTAAAACATCTTTGTTATATATCTTCTTAAAACATCTTTGTTATATATCTTGTTAAAACATGTTTGTTATATATCTTGTTAAAACATGTTTGTTATATATCTTGTTAAAACATGTTTGTTTTATATCTTGTTAAAACATGTTTGTTATATATCTTATTAAAACATTTTCGTTATATATCTTGTTAAAACATGTTTGTTATAAAACATCATAAAACATGTTATACACGCATCAACTTGAGAAACATTATGGAATAGACGATCACGCACTAAATATTCTCGTATACATGAACACTTAATCGCAGCAAACTGTAGATACACGCAACGAACATTAGACGATCACATATACACTCACTATATACACACCCAGCATACAACACGTTAACACAGTACATAAACTCTTAAATAGACTTTTGTATATATTCATTTAATAGTCCCTGTTACATACACACCCGAGTAACTGGAAAAAAATTAAATCTAGTATTAACAGACATCTTGCTGCAACACTCCCTACCTAATACCCCTGTAGACATGGATCCAAATCGTATATCCTTATGTCCAAGTGTCAACGTGTCTTGTTTGGTGTGAATACTGAATTAAAAAAAAAAGAAAGTCAATTTTCTCCAGCTCCCAGCAAAGGCCATGTAAAAGAAATAATCCAGAGAAAGAGGAAACTTACATCAAATCTGTTCCCAAGGTTCGCAACGATTCCTCTGTGGAAAAGAGATTGCAAAGAAGAGAAAAGGGCATCAATTACTTGAAGAGGTTAGGGTTAGGGTAAGGGTTATGGTTAGGTGTGGCTAATTTGGACAGATGAATAACTTAAAGTCGAAACAAAAATGACTTGCGATTGCTAAAATGAGTTTTAATTCTAGTGAGTAAGCGAAAAACCAACGAGGAAGCAGTTGGAAATAAGAAACAAGATGGCTCTGATTAAAAATAAAGCCAAAGCAGTAAAATTATGAACGTGTGGCCAGTTAGGCCATTTCTTTGGCGAGCTTCAGCTGGATGATGTGTTAGCTCAATGATTAAAGGCACGCATGGAAATAGAATTTCCCGATCACGGTAGGACAAACATAAGCAGAAGTACTCCCTCAAGGGGAAGATATAAACCCGACGTGTGCCACTCCAACAAATCCTTGACAGTGGAATGAGATTTTTATTGCCAGTGCCTTTTTTTCAAGATTGACACGGGTTGGGAGATTCATACCAAGCTTGAAAAGGTTGCATAAGAAAAGGAAGCACGTATGGGATAGAAAAACAACCCGAGTGTTTCCCCGCTTTATGAGAAAAAAAGGATTTACTTCTGGGGTGGTGGTAGGAGATGGATCCGTGAGTAACTTATTGAAACGTGGGCATCTGTCTTCCTCTGGAGCACGGACATTCTCAGAGGATTAGAATTTTTTAAATCTTAAGAGACGTTATTTAAGAAATCAGGCAACCAGATGGCGGAGGGATGAAGATAACGATGACGCGACAAGCGATGGTAGCGGTGACGGAAGATATGAAGCTGCTACCTAAAAGCGATATGTCGTGTAAAAGAGAGCTGAGTGAAATTGTGATATATCTTTGTAGAATGTCAGAAAGAAAAAGGAGAGAAATGTGTTTGGTGATCCTTTATAAATGAATGAAATGATTTATCATGCACAACACCCGGAATCGTTTTGAATTGAATTTGATCTACGCTTCGGGTTTCCATTGCCATTATACGAGGGAGCGCCGTAATCATAACTTGATGTTCCTATTTACTTGCCTTCCCACGAGATCATAGTTAGACACAAGGTCGGTTTTTCATGTGGAGACAGTCCAGCGTCCCAAGAAGGGGAACTTTGAATAGGAACAAAAAAAATTGGCTTAATCATGAAGGTTTTCGCTTCTTTAACGGAGGACAGAAAAAGTGGAGTGTAGCATCAGAGCAGATACTACACTCTTATCTCAGCCCGAAGTCCAAGGAACACTTGTTTAAATATACTTACACGCAAATCAAATATTCATTTCGTTTCGGACTATTGTTGTCATCGTTTTCACAACACTTTGGTCGATGTAACGTTCGACCCTCTTCAGGTTTATCTTGTCGAATCCGGGAAAATTTCTGTCGAACTGTCTAAAGAGACCTCTTATCTATCTTATCGGGGGTTGCATGCACTCGTTCCGTCAGCCATGACATCAGCAAGTACTTTACAATTTTATTTCAGCGTTCTGTCCGCACTGAGGATTGAACCCCCAGGAGAGTGTAACTTTACAATAGCATTTTGTCAAGCTACAAATTCCTAAGACACACCTGAAAAAGGTCAGAGGTTACATCGAGCGAAACTTTGTGAAGATGACACTTAAGCTGAGAGCAGTAGTCCGAAGAATTCCAATAATACGTTTAATAGTCACATTTTTAAAAGGTTCAATCATATATTTATTTAACAAACAATATATGGAATACATACATGTGCGTGTCTGTGTGTGTGTCTGTGTATGGGTTTGAGTGTGAATATATATATATATATATATATATATATATATATATATATATATATATAATTATAAATATATATATATATATATATATATAAATTACAATTAAATTTACCAAAATGATCCAAGATGGTAAAACTAAAGTATATTATAAATATTAAAGAATTAATATTTATAAAGTTATCTCAGCTCAATAAAACCAAATAGGAGATAGAGCTTATAATACGAGCAAACAGTTAATAAAACATGTTAAAAACACTTTGAAAAAGAGTTAAAAGCATATTTAATCTGAAAAGGAAACACTTGATAAGTGGATAGTCCTTAATCCGCGGAGTATATATATATATATATATATATATATATATATATATATATATATATATATATATATATATATATATATATACAAACACTAAGGAACAGTGAAGGATCGGTCGAAAATATGTGCTTTTGAAATAATTTTTTTTTTCAAAAGACTTTTTGTATTCCTACACGCCAACACATAAGAAATAAATACAGAAAAATATAAACATATATTTTTCGTATTGATTTTTTATTCATATATATATATATATATATATATATATATATATATATATATATATATATATATGTGTGTGTGTGTATGTGTGTGTGTATATATATATATATACTAGACTACCCCTGACCAGTTGGGTAAGTATACGTTTATAACTAGAGTATACAGAATTAATGTACAAAATTGCAAGTGAGTAAACAAAATTGATATATAAACGTGCAAAAGTTGGATGTACGCACGCGCGAAAACAAATGTGGCAACCAGTGAAAACCGTACAGAATACATTGGATAACAGAAGTCTTAACATCATTGCCCTTAGATTAAATGAAAAATTCTTTATATAAAAGGTGTGTAATCCGCTGAAAAAATGAAAAGTCTTCCCACACACACATTTTGAAGTGTTTCTACGCGTTTAAAAATGTTTAGAACTTACGGCCCCATCGCTATCCATTTCCCCTTTCTGCTTCCACCAAACTTGAAAAACGTGCTTACGATTACGTTTGCTGCGCCGCCAAGGAGTGGAGTCTCATTTTACGTTAAATTTATATAGGAAGGTGATCCCCTACGTAAAAATGTTAAATTCTCAATTTTAAAAAAATCCTTGTTTTATATTATCTTTAAAGGCCGTTGCAACGTATTAGTAAAAAAAGTAGATTTTGATTTTTTTAGTAGGTAAACTACGATGGGTTAGGTCGTCAAAAAAAACATGTTTTTTTAAATATGTAAATTAATCAAATAATTTTACATTAGAAAAACATACTTGCTTTGTTTATCTTTGTTTTTTGGAAACAATTCAACATGCAATGAAAAATACAAATATCGTAATATCGTAAATAAATAATTTTGGACACAAAAAACGTAGTTTTTTTTTAAATAAAATTCTATTTTAATCACACACAACTTGGGTAAACAAAATATTTTTTAAATTATGTAGGTGCACCTGAACAATCGGCACTCCTTACATTTTTTTTTTCTTTTTCGTCTTTTAAAAAACTTTTTCTGCGGATTATTGAACAATAAGCTACCAGATTATAAAAAAACTGAAAAATATCAATATTTAAAGATTTGGAATGGGGTTCAGTTTCACATACAACGTTTTAGTAAATCGATCCCCCATTTTCAGAACCGATTTACGGCCCCGATTTGACGTTGGCTCCTTCATCATTATTATTTTGTTTTCTTTATTTTTTTTCGGCGTTTCACTTTGAGAAAAGTTCGGTCTGAATCCCCTGTCATTATTATTTATTTATCCGTTGGCCCTTAAAGGATAAGATGAAATCTGTTCCATAAAAAGAGATTTTGAGATTAGATTGTTTTTTCTTGTCTTGAGAAAACATTTTTTAAGTAATGAGTAAAAAATAAATAAAGCACAGGAAACCTCCAGAGCACGACTGCAAGCACTAATAAAAATTAAACAAAGAAAACAAAGTTTCTTCGTCCCCCCCATTGAAGAGAAAATACTTTTTAAGTAATGTCTGAAAAATAAATAAATCGTTAGAATCCACAGGAGCGCTACTAAAAGCAGTAAATATGATAATAAATATGATTATAGGTATATAATCATATTTAAATGAGTGTTTTTTTTAATTCAACGGAGTAGAATTGCATTTATTTTTAAGGAAAACACTTTAAAATATGTTAAAACAAAACAAAAAATATCGTTGATCTTGTGTATGCTTTGAATGGCAGCAGTGGCTTTTAATATCGTACTTAAGACAGGTAAGCGGACAATTTTTTTTAACCAGAACTCAGAAACTGGATAGATGGTTTAAACGCCCAACCAAGCAAGTTAATCTGAATTATATATATATATATATATATATATATATATATATATATATATATATATATATATATATATATATATATATCCACTTATTTTGTCCTTCCTTTTTTAAAATTAAATATGTTTTTAACTCTTTTTCAAGATGTCTTTTAACATGTTTTATTAATCATTTGTTCATATATATATATATATATATATATATATATATATATATATATATATATATTGATAGATAGAAATTTAAAGCAGTTTTTTTTTAACTAAACGGGGTTAAATTACATTTTTAAGTAAGTTAATAAATAAGTTAAAAAATACTGTTGACCTTGCGTATGCTTTTAATATCGAACTTAAGACAGGGCGACCATGATATAGGGAAGTAGATTAACTTTTTGAAACCGGAAGTCACAAACTAGATGGACGATTTAAACGGTCAAGAAAGCAAGCAAGCAATCTCGGTCGTACAATACACTTAAATATACTATTTTGATAAATGCAAATTCCATATTTAGTATCATACTAGCGTGGGAGAGGCAGTTTTCTCGGGTGTAAAATACGTTTAAATATGATATTTTAATTTGTCTAGATTTCGTATATATTATTATAGATATTATTATAGAGTTGTGATTTCAAAAATAATAAAAAAAAGTACTTAGGTCTCATCAGCTAGAATAGAAACTGTAGTATTCAAAGCTGGTGACGTTACCACCGTACCAACTTGACATGCATATAAACCAAATAAAATTTAAGAATTAAAAATAAACCAAGATGAAAGCACACAATTTTTAACGAAACATTCATTTTAATTAATTCCGGATTAGTTTTTATCAGTTTTCTTATGGGATAATCATCTTTAATTATATATATATATATATATATATATATATATATATATATATATATATATATATATTATTTTTTACTCATGTTCACCCGTAACATGAATCGCTACTTGGAGGTAAGGGGCTACTATTTGAGACCATGCCTAGGAAAGAGTAACAAGATGTTAGTTTACGTTAGATTTAAACTTCCGCATATCAGTACAATTAGGAAAGCAGGGGGCAGGAAAGGAATTCCAAAGTCTAACTGTTCGAGGGAAGTAGAAAGCTCACCAGAGCACGTTCCATTAAAATATTTAAAAACAAGCACAGAGATGCAAAAATGCGGCGATGGGACAGGGGGCGGAGCTTAGTTGACAAAGTGGGATTTATTAGCTTGAAAAGAGGGATAGACTAATGGTATATACACCAACAATACTCTATGCATGGGCGAATAGTGGCTTTGTAGACGTACAGGATACGATCAGGTTTAGATAGTCTCCTCGCTCGATAGAAAGGACCTAAATTTTCTGCAGCAGCCTTCGCAATGTCCTCTATGTATTTGCTCCTATTGCCCGTGAATGTTAGGCCGAGGAGTTTGAAGGAAGCATTCTCAGGTAAGGTGTTATTTATCCTGGATATCGATGATTGGAGAGGCGTCTTGTAATTTTTAAAGGAAAACAGCTTTCTTTTTTTTACATGGGGGGTCGCCACTTATCAAGGCCCGAAGGCCACTCAGGGATAAGGGTTATTGCTTGTACAGTAATCAATGAGATAGTATTGTAGTAATCATTAGTATTGAGGGTTTTGATAGAGTGTCTTACTTAAGGGGGCAGTTTGTCAGGAGTTTGTTTATGTTGTACTTGAAGATGTTCAAGTTGTAGTCAGGTGGGAAACATGCAAGCGGCAGAGAGTTCCACTGGCGTGCAGTTCTAAGAAAGAAGCTTTGCTCATGGAATCTACGTTTGAATTTAGGCACAGATAAAGAGTGGGGAAAATTGTTGACAGTAGTTTCAGCCAGATGGGTGTTTCTCGTGAAAGATTGGCGAGGGGGGATGAGGCATTGGAGCTCAGACGAGCACCTTAGTCTTACTAGCATTAAATGATACCATCCATTTGAGACCCCATTCCACTACAGTCTGGAGGTCATTTTTTAACGATTCTCCCATTGTCTTATATTTATGTACACCTGTTCATCCCTTGTACATGTTATAGAGCGTTGTATCATCAGCAAATCCACCCATCTCGGACACGATATTATAAAGGAGGTCGTTCATGAATATCAGATATAATAGTGATCCAAGGATCGAATCTTGAAGCACACCCGCATTAATGTTATGCTGTTTGGATGTACGTTCATTAATGACAACCATATATACATGTATATATTTTTTAGTTAGTTAACCAACTAGGTCTAGGTAATGTTTCCATGAGTCAATGGCAGGGCTTCTCACAAACGTAGGTTCGAATGAATTTCAGTTCCTCTTCTTTTCTTTTGTTTCGCATAGGGTTGTCAATATGTCAGTACAGTAAAGGAAGCAGGAAAAAATTCAAAATTTCAGCAATCTGAGAAAATAAGATAGTAGAATAGAAGGCTTTCTGGTATCTAGTAATCTCTACAGTGAAGGGGTGGGATTCTGTTATTAAAATGTTTTGTCGGTGAGGTATGAGTGCAATGAGAACACATTTCATTAAAATACTTGTCAAACAAGCACAAAGGATGCAGAGATGAGAGATAAGAGATGAGAGAGGGTTGAAGCTTGGATATTTGAGAGTTTGGGGGTGGGTCTTTCTAAGAAGGAGAGACTAGTAGTAGATGCACCGGCCTAGATGTGGCAACAATATCTCATGCACGAGCGAATAATGGCTTTGTAAAGATACATGATATTTTCAGGTGGGATTAATCTTCTAGTGTGGTAGATGGAAGAAGGTGTCTTTTAGTAGCCTTAGCAATGTCAATATACTTGTTCTAATTCATGTTGCCCGTGAATGTAAAGCCGATGGCTTTGAACCATAAGCTCTCAGTAAGAGTGTTATTAGTCGTGACTATCGATGGTTGAGAATATTTCTTGTAATCGTTAAAGGAAAGAAGTTTAGTCTTAGTAACATTAAATGTTACATCGATTTACGCAATCTAATCTTTCGGCAATGATTGCTTTTTTTCTGATATTTTTGTTTTTTTTGTCTGCCGACTAGATTGCCAGTGTTTTCCTATACTGATAACCGTTTGTGAACATTGTTTAGACGCCATTTGATTTGCTGGTTTATTGTTAATTAGCAATTCAGCCCCGCTTTGTTTGAGCCTTATGTGCCGTTCATAACTTTATCTGCATATTATACATGAATTACAAAGTTTGACACATGTCCAGATAACCTGTATCTAAAATTTCAGGTGTTTAAACCCAAAATTGGCGGAGGACTTTGTTGGAGTTTTCAAAGGTCAAATTGTTTAACTTTGACTCCTTGACAGCCAAATTTTCGGCCGAAAACTGATTAAAAATATGTTTCTAAATCTCAATACCCCTTTTGTCAAATCTCGAGTGTATAAACTGAAAATTGACATTGTTAGGTAGGGAAATATACACACACAGACACACACACACATGCAATTGCACTTTTATAGATATAAAGATAGATTACCAATAATTAACGGTGATACGCTTGTAACCAAAATGGTGCATTATTCGGACAGAGACGAAGAGATAATCTATTGTTGGCTATTTTTTAAAGTCTACGTACAAACACATTTGCTTGACTTGAATTATGTTCACTGCTCACCATGCTATTTGGTACTCCTTTTTTCATCTTTTCACCCCATGCATCAAATTATACTACTGACTATGTTTATCCTGTATTTGTCTACCCCAAAACCACTCGGTGTCATCTTCGTCAACAATACTTAAAATCAGATGGTTCTGACCTGCTACTTAATTTTATCGCAGCTCGAAAATAAAATTGAAGCGTTGAAAGCAACCATTAAAAACAACTTCCATTCATTTTTTAAAGAAGTACGAGATGTCCATTTTTATTGTTTTTGTCTGTAAACTTGTGCAACGTAATCATACTTTATTTCGGCAGTCGACTGTGAACCTGTTTGTCCAAAGTGCAAACGTGATAGGAAATGGAGAATATTTAAATTCATCGAATTTGCAATTTCCTCTGTTATTAAGATTGAATTTTCTTTACTCAGTGTTTTCTGTGTCAGCAATTCTGATAAATAAACTGCCGGGTTAAGGTACACTAACATATTTCATCGGGTTCAGTTTTTCTTCTTTTTGTTTTTTTTTGCTATAATATTTGACATTAAAGATAAAAGACCTGTTCTTTTTATTTTAGTTTACTGTTTGTTATCTGTTTTGTTTGAAATTTTCGCCTAAATTTTCGGCTTCATTTATACTCAAGCACATAGAATTTCTTATTTTTGTAATTTCTATTTTCTACCATTCACATTTTAATCATAACAAATGATGTGTATATATATATATATATATATATATATATATATTTTATGTATATGGACAAATATAACACACACATACACACACACACACACATATATATATATATAATATATATATAATATATATATATAATATTATGTTTTGCTCTTTTTTATTGAGCACTCTTAATAAACTCGTTTTAATTCATGAGTTTTCCTTCTTGAATGCCTTTAACCTGATATATATATATATATGTATATATATGTATATATATATATACACTTGGTGTATATATATATATATATGTGTGTGTGTGTGTGTGTGTGTGTGTGTGTGTGTGTGTGTGTGTGTGTGTGTGTGTGTGTGTGTTGTCGCACTCGGCTATCGTTGAGAAAAACGATTGCGTATGTGTAAAAATAAAAATAGATCCGAAATACGGCTCGTGGGGTTCCTTGGTTCCAAGTAAACAGCAGAATCAATTTCCATTCAAATGAAATCGGGAACGACTCGAGGTCATTTCGCCGAGTTGCTCATGAATTACACACGTTATGTTTCAGTTAGAGTGAGATGAACCTATCGCCATACTTTCCACTGAGCACCACTGTTGAACTCTGTTCCATTTTCCTGCTTTCTAGCTGACTACAATATGGTTGTCTTCAAGTCCAGCATGAACAAATTATTGATGAGCCATCCCCTTAAGTAAACCAAGGAAGTTTTTTTTCAGTTTAGGGCCCGTATATAGAAAGATAAACAGAACAAACATGCGAGAAACAACTCAAAACGACCCGGGTGTAATTTAAAAGCAAATTATACTTATTAAAAGCTAATGATACGTATTAAAAGCAAATGATATCGGGAAAACAATATATATATATATATATATATATATATATATATATATATATACATATAAAGTGAAAGTGTCTGTATGTGTGTCTGTCTGTGTACATTTCCCTACGCAATAACTATGTCTATTTTCAGTCTACAGACTCGAAATTTGATATATATAGAGTATGGAGATTTGGAAACATCTTTGTAATCAGTTGTTCACCGGAAATTTGGCTGTTAAGGAGTCAAAGTTCAACGATTTGACCTTTGAAAACTCTACCAAACTCCTCCGACAATTTTTGGTATAAACACTTAAAATTTTAGATATAGGTTCCTTGGACATGAATCTAACTTAATAACTTGGTTTGAGCCCAAAACAATAAATGTTAAGGGGTCATAATAGAGATCAAATTTTTAAAAAATGACCTCTGCGGTCTCTACTAAATTACTCAGAAATTTCTGGTCTGAACATTTGAAATTTTACGTAAAGGGTATTCAGAGATGGGTCAAGCTTTTTAATCGGTTTGGGTTGAAATTTGAGCTAGCAATATATATATATATATATATATATATATATATATATATATATATATATATATATATATATATGCGTATGTATGCATGTCTGCCTAAAACTTTCGATAGAGACGACAGATTTTCACAAGATACCGAAAAATTGGCTAAAAACATTAATTTCTTCAGCCTCAACTGGGCACTTTTTTACACGAAGGGGTCGCTCTTTTTGCCGATATTTTCGAAAGTCATCCCCTCTTTTCGATTGTCTAACCTGAATTTAAACCTACGTCACTTCCGGTTTACCGGTGGTCGTAACAGCAAAGACGTCATGTTTTTTCCCGTTCTTTTCCTCCTTCGCCGTACGGGTTCAAGCCCGCCTTCTTACTACCACTTTTTTTTTTGCTCAACACACACCAAACACCCGGGCAACGTCGGGCACCCATGATAGTAAGAAAATAAAACAAATAAAGTGCGATGCAAATGAGGTAGTTGATTATATCGAAACGAGTAGAGGAAGAAAAACAGTTTTGTTTAACCTCGTAGTGTGCAAAAGAACGTTTAACTTACACGATCAGTGCGGGTAATCTAGCTGAAAGTTCGATAAAAACAGAGTATATGAGTCTTGGTGAAAGAGCCGGTGCAGTACAATAGATCAAATAAATAGAAAAGATGTAACCTTGTATCCTTGAATCATATCACATACGAATAAATTCCTGTTATCCCGCATCAGAACAAACCAAATAAAAATAAACACAAAAATAGAAGATATATGAACGAATAAGTAAATAAATATACGTAAGGGAAAGTGGATAAAAAAGGATAAAAAAGATCAGAGTATAACTTATGCTTAACGTAGAAAATATAAATCAGATATAAATTATGGGAAAACCTACTCTTGAAACATCAACAGCCTAAAACCGAACCAAATAATGAGATACACCAAAGATATGAGATATATTAGTTATTATCATTGATTTCTTACTGACCAGTCGAGTTCCCCTTGGAGTCCGAGTAACTACACGTCTCCTCAACACTCCCTTTCTTTCAATAATCGTTACAAATTATTTCGTATTATCGCAACAACCGTTTACCACCAATTTGTCGCTAGTTTGTCTTCTCTAGCATTTGAATAACAACAAACCCGAACTTTCGCATTCTCTCATCAGATTTCTGTTTCTTCGGTCTTTCCATTCATTTTTACCTCCCATGCCAAGTTTGCATGAGTGTTTGTTAGCGATCTGCTTTGCTGTTCACATTCTTTTTATCTTTGTTGTTCCGTGTTTTAATCTTTCATTTTTTTCAAATTTTGCAGACTGTTTCTAGTACTTCTACGATTATTGGCATTATAGTGATTTCTGTCATGTTTCAAATTCTTTTGAGTTTTCACTAGCAAGTTCCATAGTTTTGTTTGATCTCTTGAATTGCATTGTTTGTTTATACTTTCACCATGTCGCAGAGAATTTTTAAATAGTTTCCAGTCTGTTTTTTGTTTTTTACGATTTGTCTGCATGTTCAGTGCAAACATGTGTATAGATCCTAATTAACTGCCTTTCACAGAGAGTCGTGTATGTTCTTTTGTATTTTTTATGGACTAGATTGCTGCATTTATTTATTATATTGTTGCCCGTTTCGTCTCTTTATGCACAGAGTATACATTAACTGCTTTCTTTTATTCCGTATGTTTTCGCCTTAAAGAATTAGTGGCTGTGTGTTGGCTTCAGCAAAGGTTTGGTTTCTCTCTCTATGGGTCCTTTTCATATGCACGTGTTAGTTCTTTCATGAGTCTCTTTTCTTGTCAACCCGAAGCTACTTCTCTTCATATTTTTCTCATCTTTTCTTGTGTTCCCCAGTTTTGTTGCTTTTTTTTTACATAGGATTCACCACATTATCAACGCCCAGAGGCCACTCAAGGATAAGGGTTAAAGAGTGTACAGTAGAAATTGGACAATATAGTAATCATTAGTAATGAAAATTCGGTAAATTTGATAACTTATATGGAACGGCTCATCAAGAACTTATTTACGTTAGACTTGAAAACAACCATATTGTAGTCAGCCGGAAAGCAGGAAAACGGAAGAAAATTCCACAGGCGTGCAGTTCTAAGAAAGAAGCTTTGTTCATGGAATCTACGATTAGGTTTAGGCACAGATAAAGAGTGGGGGGAATTATTGATAGTGTTTACAGCTAGACGAGTGTTTCTTGTGAAAGTTTGGCGAGAGGGGACCATAGATTGAAGCTCAGTCGAACACTTTCCATGAAAATAACGATACAACAGAGACAAACTCGCAACATCTCTTCTGTGAGATAGAGGTTGCAAGGAGGAGAAAAGGACATCTCCTACGAGGCTACGAAGTCTATTTTGAAGTCTTTCAAGGCAGGACAAGTCCTTTCTAGCAGCTCCTGCCCAGATCTGGCAACAGTATTCCATCCTTGGACGTACCTGGTTCTTATATATATGCTCCCTGTATTATTTATTTTGCCGGTGCCCCTTGTGTCGTGATCTGAATTATGTATTTTTAAAAATTCATTTTGTGTAATTTATATACTTACGAATAATTGTTTACTTTCTTTACTTTTCTTTTTCCCAGAGACGATCACAATTATCGTTCGGGTGTAAAGCATGGTGCATGATCATTATTTTCCTGTTTTTTTCTAAGTGAGTTCTTCAATTTTTCCATATTATGAAAGATGCAAAATAGATTACTATTAACAGTGTCACTGTACTTGTCTATGTCATCAGGTTTCCGCTATATAAGTTGGTGTCTAAGAGTTTTAAGGTATTCTTTTCCAATATATTCTTTGAATCCCACTGGTTTGATAATTTCTGCTTTCCAAACTACCAGGTATTCATATATATATATATATATATATATATATTGATTGTTGGAGAGCTATTGGCTACACATTAGCAAACGTGTTTCAATGACCCCCTAGCAGGGAAAATCACCTCATCAGGCCAAAAACCATCCACGTTTGCTAATGTGTAGCCAATAGCTCTCCAACAATCAATATATTGCTCTGTTTCATGCATTGAGCACTCTTTGGAATGACATATTGTGTTGTTGTTATGAGTTACTGAAAAATTCTACCAACAGTATAATATATATATATATATATATATATATATATATATATATATATATATATTACTTTTGCAAAGAGCCATCATCTCCTCTTGATTGGTTAGTTTCATGCCTTCTGCTGCCTCAAAGTTTCTCCGTCTTCATCCCTAGCCCCTAGCAGTGCACACTTTTCTAATCTGAATTCTATTCAAATATCCTGAAGATTCTGATTGCGTTCATCAGAATTTTTAATTCATTTTTTTTTTGTAATTTGTAAATAGCTGTAAGTCATCGCGATGTATTCTTTCTATTCTGTCGTTCAATTCATATCTGGCTTGTCGAGTGATGTAATAGCTATGGTCAATAATCAACTCAAGTAAACACAGATAAAATTCTGTTAAATATTATTCTAAAACCTCCTCCTAATTTTTGATTTACCACAAATTCTGAATCTCTACAATTCCATCATATAGACACATAACAAAAAAGATACCCATCTTACCTATTTCCAAAGTTGCTGGAAATAAACTTTTAAATGACCATACAATCAAGGTATAAAACCTCTCGTCTATGCAATAACGTTTCTCGTCTTTGCACAAGTAATGATTTGTTAGTGTTTTTGTTGGTAAAATAAAGCCAAATAGGGTACATGTTAAGACCAAATGTATCCTGGGTTTCATGTCGCTATAAGATGTCACATTTCAAAGGAGACAACTCCCATCGGTACAAAATGTATGCTTATGACACCACGTGACCGCACTGACAAGTCACCGACTACAGCATTTTTTGCTGTGGATTTTTCGTTCATCTTATCTTCTTATGGTCGTATCGTAATCTTCTCACTGGCGACCGTCGATGGGAACGCACGGATACACAAGTATAAAAATAAAACAAACACAAGTAAAACACAGTATCCCATGCTTCATATATATGTCGGTTGTATATGTTTTTATCATTCCTCTACGCACAAAGACCAACATCTATATCCTGTCGAGCCTGGGTTTGTTTTTTGCCGTCAGTTGATCTCCGCATCTCCTTCAAGAACCTCTGAGCAACTACCTGCAACCGTATCCAAAATCCAACTGTCCACTTCGGAGTTCAGGCCTCAACTAAGCGTCTTACTGACCTCACCCGTCAAGTGTCGTTTCTGTTGTTTCCCTGACTCTTAGTAACCCTCCCCCCAAATTGTCTACACGCCCATTGTTCTCTATCGGTCATTCAGTCACCCGGTCACTTATCACACCCTGCATTCAAATGTAACCTCATCTTTTAGTGTTAATAGCAGATATTTCCTACTTCCTTCATTAACGGCCGCAGGACGACCATAGTCTCACATACTAACATCACACCCTTAAAGAAGGTCATCGATATATAAGAATTTGTTGAGATTGAGATCAGAAAGATAAACCGATTGATTACTCTCTAACTTCTATATTTTAATAATAATGATAATAAAAAACAATATTGATTGAAATTATAAGAAACAGAACAAAATAACAAATAATAACCTTGAACTTTGAAACAAAATCTTTTCGATATTTGAAGAATTGTTTTTATTTCCTTAATCTTTTTCGACATTCTTCTTCCTCTCCATTCTCCTTCCTCCCTTCCGTTCCTCCTCCTTCCTTATTTGTATTTCGATCTACTTAATCATTTTTCCCTGCATAAAACTTCACCTGCAACTTTATTTACTTCCTCTTTTTCTTCTTTTCATTCTTCTTCTCCACGTACTGCTTTCTTTTTTGCTAGTCTCTTGTATCTTTGCTCGTTTATTTTTTGTTTGTTTTTATATTTTCTTTTATCGTCATTCATACATTCTTTCATTCATTCATTCTTTCATTCATTCATTCTTTCATTCTTTCATTCATTCATTCGTTCATTTTTCTAATAATCATCTTCGCATTCCGATTCAATTTTGTTTTCTTTGATGCTTTTCTCTCGTTAATATTTTTTCTTCCTGTATTATTCTCCTATCTTTCTTCTAATTTTG
>NC_136499.1:6247348-6299848 GCF_053919585.1 Euprymna scolopes
TTATTATTATTATTATTATTTGCTCGATATATTATTATAAGCAGCAGTAGTAGTAGTAGTAGTAGTAGTAGATTAAGATGCGTAGTCCTCTGAGTAGTAGTAGTAGTAGTAGTAGTAGCAGCATATGAGTGCGAGTGAAGGAGAAGTGAGCACAATAAAAAGATACACAAAACCAAAACGATCATCTAGGGCAATATACAAGATGGTGTCCACGTTACAAAAGTAAAAAAAGTGTTGTGAGGTCGTAAGGTTTTTGGACTAGAAACGACATGCATACCAGCCTCTAGAGTTTCATTTTTAATTAATTTTCACACACAAAAAAAGAGGGGGCGGGGGAGAAGAATTTAATGTTAGTTTTGATAGCATCTCGTTTGGAAGCCATATTTTGTCTTGCACGACTGGTAAGCGCTTCATTTACTAGATAAATAGTTCTAGCGGACTTTAACCAAAAATCAGCAGAATGGTGCCAATTATTTTTTTACCAAAAATGGATTCTTTATGTACATGGATTCAATTTCGGAGTTTTTTTTTTTTTTGTTTTTTTTATTTTTTATTTTTTATATAATTTAATGAATGTCTTCGGTACCAACTAAAGAAGATATTCTTTCGTAATGATTTCGGCGAGGTGTGATCAAAATGTTACGTGACTGATTATTTCAATAGTGCAATTATATATATATATATATATATATATATATATATATATATATATATATATATATATATATATATATATATATTAGCAGGCCGCCCGGTATTGCCCGGTCATAAAATACGCTTAAATATGATATTTTGATTAATGCAGATTTCGTATTTATTATTATATTATATTGCATCCAATATATAGTAGTGATTTAAAATTTGAAAAAAAAAACTCGTGCGCCACCACCGAGAATAGAATCCAAAACATTTAGCTTACAATTTACGTTTTTCCTTTGACGTTAATACCTAAGCTATGAAGCATGTTTGCTGCAAGGCTAAAAATTAAAACATGAACCAATAGCTATCATGCATATTCATAATGCTGTCGTTCGACCTTCAAAAGGGAAATTCCATTTCTTTAATTTTTACACTTTTGCACTGATTTTCTCTGGCTAAATCCCAAATATAAAGTTTCGCATTGTTTCGAATACCCTATATATCAATTTTCATGTCTGTAGAGCAAAAACTGACAGCGAAGTTAGGTAGGCAAATTCTTTTTAGACAAATATATATGCGTATATAAATATATATATATATATATATATAGAAAGAGTGTTGTGTTTACTATAACTTTTTTACGCAAATATTATGCAAGTATAAATCATGTAGAATATCAGCATAAATATAATTACACGCAATAATTAACAAAATATAATCATTCCATAAGAAAACCGAAAAAATAATAGGGAATTAATTGAATGTTTAAAAGATTATGCAAATTAGCTATACCTTTTGCAGGTGAATATATCTTCTGAAGATAAATACCCATATATAACAAAGTTATATTTTCCATCTTTATAAATAGAAAAACGGGTTCGTAATATAAATCTCAATACACAGAAAACCCAAATTTATAAGAGCATAGATTTCAATCCAAATTTGAAAGATGTGAGGTGGCATGATATGGCCTACACTTGAAACCACACCGTGGCCGAAAACTTTGTTTTCATCACACTGAACACGTACCTGTTATTCGTGGCAATCGAGCGATACTGGCATATATCCTGCTGGATCGGTTGAGAGCATGAGTTGTACAGCGGCGCATCGCCGATCACGCTCTATGGGATTTGTACACAACTGGCCAATTAGTAGATAGTCTGCAACAAAAAATGAAAACCGGTTTTCATCAAACGGAAATGAAATCATGTCGTCTTTTCTTAAGCCAACAATTTTATCATTCCACCCAATATACCTACTGTGTCCCTGCACAAAAATTTCTACAAAGAACACAACAAAACCTGCTTGTACTTTTGAAACATCTGTTCTGCCCTACATATCTTTATGCGTACGTACTACGTTATACCTAAAACACGTCGTTTTTTTTGTTTTTGAGAAAGCTTGAATATCATGACCTTATGTCGTTTTTGTTTTATTATATATATTAATTCTATATTTTATTCTATGTATTTTATTCTATATTTTTATTCTATGTATTTTATTCTATATTTTTATTTTATGTATTTTATTCTATATATTTTATCCTATATATTTTATTCTATATATTTTATTCTATATATTTTATTCTATATATTTTATTCTATATATATTATTCTATATATATTATTCTATATTTTTATTTTATGTATTTTATTCTATATATTTTATCCTATATATTGTATTCTATATTTTTATTCTATATATATTATTCTATATATTTTATTCTATATTTTTTATTCTATATATATTATTCTATATATTTTATTCTATATTTTTTATTCTATATTTTTTATTTTATATATATTATTCTATATATTTTATTCTATATTTTTATTTAATGTATTTTATTTTATATATATTATTCCATATATTTTATTCTATATATTTTATTCTATACATTTTATTCTATATTTTTGTTATATATTTTTCTATATATTTTATTCTATATATTCTATTCCACATAATTTTCAATGTATTTTATTCTATATATTTTAATCTATACATTTATTCGATATATTTATTCTATATATTGTATTTTATGTATTTTATTCTATATATTTTATTCTATATATTTTATTCTATATATTTTATTCTATATATTTTAATCTATGTAAATGTTATTGATATAATATCTTTATATTTTAATCTTTTTTTATTCTTTACATTTAAATCTATATATGTTAATCTATATATTTTAAAATGTATATATAGTTTCTATATATTTTATTCTCTATATTTTCGATGTATTTTATTCTATATATTTTCTACTATTTATTTTATTCTATATATTTTATTCTATATATTTTTTCTATGTTTTTTTTATTCTATACATATTTTCTATGTATTTTATTCTGGATATTTATTTTATATATTGTATTCTATATATTTTTTCTATGTATTCAAATCTATATATTTTTTCAATGTATTTTACTATATATTTTATTCTATATATTTCACATTATATATTTTATTCTATATATTTTAGTCTATATATTTTTACTATGTATTTTATTCTATATACTTTTCTATGTATTTTAATCGATATAAATGTTATTGATATAATTTATTATATATATTTAGATCTATCTATTTTATTCTATATATTTTAATTGATATAAATGTTATTGATATAATTTATTTCATATATTTTAATCTTTTTTGTTCTTTACATTTTAATCTATATATGTTAATCTATATATTTTAAAAAGTATAAATAGTTTCTATATATTTTATTCTCTATATATCTCTATGTATTTTATTCTATATATTTTTCAATGTATTTTATTCTATATATTTTCTACTATATATTTTATTCTATATATTTTTGTGTTTTTTTATTCTATATATTTTTTTCTATCTATTTTATTCTAGATATTTATTCTATATATTGTATTCTATATATTTTTCTATGTATTTTATTCTATATATTTTTTCAATGCATTTTAGTCTATGTATTTTCCAATATATTTTATTCTTTATATTTTATTCTATATAATTTACTAAATATTTCATTCTAAATATTTTATTATATATATTTTATTCTATATATCTTTACTATATATTTTCTTCTATATATTTTTCTATGCATTTTATTCTATATATTTTATTCTACGTATTTTATTCTATATATTTTATTCTATATATTTTATTCTATATATATTTTACTATGTATTATATTCTATATATTTTTACTATGTATTTTATTCTATATATTTTATTCTATATATTTTATTCTATATATTTTAATCGATATATTTTATTCTATATATTTTATTCTATATATTTTAATCTATATATTTTAATCGATATATTTTATTCTATATATTTTATTCTATATATTTTATTCTATATATTTTAATCGATATATTTTATTCTATATATTTTATTCTATATATTTTATTCTATATATTTAAATCGATATATTTTATTCTATATATTTTTGCAAAATATTTTATTCTATATATTTTTCAAAGTATTTTATTCTATATATTTTATTCTATATATTTTTCTATATATTTTATTCTATATATTTTATTCTATATATTTTTCTATGTATTTTATTTTTTTATTTATTTTTTTTTTTTACAAAGGCATCACCACATTATCAAGGCCCAGAGGCCACTCAAGGATAAGGGTTAAAGAGTGTACAGTAGAAATTGTTCAATATAGTAATCATTAGTAATGAAAATTTGGTAAATTTAATAACTTATATGGAACGGCTCATCAAGAACTTATTTACTTTAGACTTGAACACAACCATATTGTAGTCAGCCGGAAAGCAGAAAAACGGAAGACAATTCCACAGGCGTGCAGTTCTAAGAAAGAAGCTTTGTTCATGGAATCTACGTTTAGGTTTAGGCACAGATAAAGAGTGGGGGAAATTATTGATAGTGTTTACAGCTAGACGAGTGTTTCTTGTGAAAGTTTGGCGAGGGGGGACCATAGATTGAAGCTCAGTTGAACACTTTCCATGAAAATAACGATACATCAGAGACAAACTCGCAACATCTCTTCTGTGAGATAGAGGTTGCAAGGAGGAGAAAAGGACATCTCCTACGAGGCTACGAAGTCTATTTTGAACTCTATCAAGGCAGGACAAGTCCTTTCTAGCAGCTCCTGCCCAGATGTGGCAACAGTATTCCATCCTTGGACGTACCTGGCTCTTATATAGGTAGAGAATAGCATCAGCAGTGAGATATCTACTGGATCGATAGAAAGATCCCACCATTTTTCCAGCGGCCTTGGCAACAGATTTGATATACGTGTTCCATTTAAGATCAGGAGTAATGGTCAAGCCCAGAAGCTTGTCAAAACTTGAGGCCTCCTGAAGACGAGAGCCATTCATTTCAATTGATGACAAATGTGAATTAGAATGTTGATGATGTAAAGAGAGAAGCTTGGTTTTAGATGCATTAAAAGTAACCAGCCACTCCTTTCCCCATTGTACTACGTGCTCAAGTTCAGAGGAGAGAGAATCGGAGAGAACTTGGTCGTTTACTGTCTTAGATGTGGTACCATAAATGGTAGTGTCATCAGCATAAATGTCTACAAATGATGTAAGGATATGATTTGGAAGATCATTAATGTAGATCAGGAAAAGAGTTGGGCCCAGGATGGATCCCTGAGGGACACCGGCATTAATACTGTGAGCTTCTGATTTTTGCCCCTCAACTACTACTCTTATGAACCTATCAGAAAGAAATGATTTAATAATTGAGAAGACTTTTCCAGCTATACCATAGCTAGCGATCTTATGAAGTAAACCTTTATGCCATACCCTATCAAAGGCTTTAGATATGTCAAGAGCAATTGCCCTAGAAAGATTACCACCGTCGAGAGATTTGCTAATCCTATGCGATATAACTGTAAGGACATCTGCTGTAGATCTAGCAGAACGGAAACCATATTGAGTGTCACTAAGAAGGTTATTTTTGTTGAGATGTTTGATTACTTCTGTATTTAACACAGATTCTAGCAACTTACTCATGACGCAGAGGAGACCTATTGGCCTGTACTGAGAGGGGGATGAGCGATCATAGTTTATATTCTATATATTTTATTCTATATATATTTTCAATTTATTCTATATTTCTTTTCCATATTTTATTCTATATAATGTTTTTATATACTTTATTCTATATATTTTATTCTATCCATTTCAGTCTATATAGATGTCATTGACATATTTATTCCATATATTTTATTCGCTATATATTATTCTATATAGATGTTTTTCTTTTTTCTTCTATATATTTTATTCTATATAGTTTATTCTATATTTTTATTCTATTTATTTTAATCTATACATTTTATTCTATATGTTTATTCTATATATGTGATTCTATATATTTCATTCTATATATTTTATTCTATATTTTTCTTCTATATAATTTATTCTGTATATTTTGTTCTATATTTTTATTCTATATAATTTATTCTATATATATTGTTCTATATTTTTATTCTATGTATTTTATTCTATATATTTTATTCTATATATTTTATTCAATATTGTTTATCTATATATTTTTATTCTATATTTTTATTCTATATATTTAATTTTATATTTTTATTCTATATATTATCTTCTTTATATATTTTATACTGCATATTTAATTCTATATTTTTATTCTATATATTTTCTTCTATATCGTTTCTTCTATATATTTTATTCTATATTTTTATTCTATATATTTAATTTTTATTTTCATTCTTTGTATGTTATTCTACATATTGCATTTAATATCTTTTATTCAATATTTTTATCTATATATGTTCATTCTATATTTTTATTCTATATATTTAATTTTATATTTTTATTCATATATATCCTCTATATATATTATACTATATATTTAATTCCATATTTTTATTCTATATATTGTCTTCTATATATTTATTCTATGTATTTCATTCTATATATTTTATACTATATATTTTATTCTATATTTTTCTATATATTTTATTCTATATTTATATTCTATGTATTTGATTCTATATATTTTAATCTATATATTTTATTCTATATATTTTATGCAATATTTTTTATCTATATTTTTTAATCTATATTTTTATTCTATATATTTTATTCTATATATCTCGTTTTATATTTTTATTCTATATTTTATTCTATATATTTTATTCTATATATTTTGTTCTATATATTTTATATATTTCATTCTATATATTATATTCTATATATTTTATTCTATATCTTTACTCTATATTTTTATTCTGTACATCTATTCTGTGTATTTTATTCCATATAGTTTAGTCTTTATATTTTATTGTATGTATTTTATTCTATATATTTTATTCTATATATTTTTATTATATATATTTTATAATATATTTGTATTCTCTATTTTTATTCTATATATTTTATTCTATATTTTTCTATATTTAAATTCTATATATTGTATTCTGTATTTTTATTTTATATTTTTATTCTATATATTTTCTTCTATATAATATTGTATATTTTTATTCTATATATTTTATTCTTTATTTTATTCTATATTTTTATTCTATTCATTTTATTCTATATTTTTTATTCTATATTTTATTCTATATATTTATTTCATATATTTTATTCTATATATTTTATTTCATATATTTTATTCTACATATTTTATTCTATATATTTTATTCTATATATTTATCTCATATACTTTATTCTATATTTTTTATCCTACATATTATGTTTCATATATCTTTTTCTATATATTTATTTGATATATTTTATTCTATATTTTTTATTCTATATTTTATTCTATATATTTATTTCATATATTTTATTCTATATATTTTATTCTATATATTTTATTCTATATATTTTATTCTATATATTTTATTTCATATATTTTATTCTATATATTTTATTCTATATATTTTATTCTATATATTTTATTCTATATTTTATTCTCTATATTTTATTTCATATATTTTATTCTATATATTTTATTCTATAGATTTCTTCTATATATATTTTTATATATATTATGTTTTATATATTTTATTCTATATATTTTATCCTATATATTATGTTTCATATATCTTATTCAATATATTTATTTTATATATTTTATTCTATATTTTTTATTCTATATTTTATTCTCTATATTTATTTCATATATTTTATTCTATATAGATGATATTGTTTTATTTTATATATTTATTTTATATATTTTATATATTTTTTCTATATAGATGATATTACTTTATGCTATATAGATGTTATTGTTTAATCGATAACTTTTAGTTTTGTTTATACATTTTATGTGATGTTGATTCCCTTCATCTATTCAAACACAAACATATTTTTTACCACCGTTCAGTCATTTGCATTAGTGTGTTATTATTTTGTCATTTTTGTTTTAGGCGGAGGGCAAATGTCTCAAATAAATTTGTTCAACTTGTTATGTCGGCTGGGAAATATTTTATTGCCTTTTTTTATGAAATGGAAACCAGCAAATTATTATGTTTTTTTTTACATATAAATGCACGATTCTTCACATTTATTGTCACTCAAACACACACACACACACATACACACATACACACATACACATATATATACACACATATATATTCACACACATATACACACACATATACACACACATACACACACATGTAAACACACACACATACACACATACATACACACACATACACACACATACACATACACACATACACATACACATACACACACATATAAACATATATACACACATATACACACACATACACACACACATACACACATACACACACACAATTACTTTCTCTTTCACTTTCTTTGTCCCTCCTCTTTATCTTATTGATTCCTTTCGTCTCTCAATCTCCACTAATATTTCTCCAGCTTTTTATTTATCTCACACTTTACTTCTCCGACATTTATTTAACCCAACTTTGTATCACTCCCTCACTCTTTCCCTTTTATAGTAATTCTCTTTTACTTTTTTATCTCCTTATTGTTTCTAACTCATGTACATATACCTATACATGCACATATACCTATACATGCACATATACCTATACATGCACATATACCTATACATGCACATATGCCTATACGTATACCTATATGCATACTTATATGCATACTTATATATGCAAGTAAACAAAAATGTTCATGGCGAGCTACACAATTACACACATACTCATCTATAAACATTGATGCATATATAAAACTATGTTGTATACATTCACATAATTACACACCTCTAATACAAACACATGCATATCTAAATAAATATGTGTGTGTGTGTGTGTGTGTGTGTGTGTGTGTGTGTGTGTGTGTGTGTGTGTGTGTGTGTGTGTGTGAATATTACTCGATGACGGTGGCCAAGCGATTAATGACACGAACGGGAAAACGTGGGTTAGGGTTAAAATCTTAAATAACTGCCCGACAAATATACTCGATGATCTAATTTTAAAATGGATTCAAGCAATTTCACTTATATGGACGGTTAGAATCTTTAAGAGATCTCTCGGTTTGATTGAAAAAAAATCGTTAAACATTTTGTACATTCGTCTTAGTTTATTTTTAATCACTTCATATACGTGCCACGTTGGTACAGTGGTAACATCACCAGCTTTGCATCCTAGAGTTTTGCTTTCGGTTTCGATTCTAGCTGATGGCATCCAAATATTGTTCTCGTTACTTTTGAAATCACGACCCATAATAATATAGACGAAATCTAGACAAAATATAATATTTAAGCGTATTTTACGCCTGGGCAACGCTGTCCCCCTCGTTAGTATGTATCACACATACATACACACATACATACACACACACATACATACACACACATACATACACACATACATACACACACATACACACACATACACATACACATGTGTAACTTGTCGATTGGGGAGAAGAAAAATTAATATTTTTAAACGTCTTCCTGATTTTTGAGAATTTCGACTGAATGAAACAAGTGTTCGGTATTGCCAGTGCTTGCTTTTTCTATTTAATTGGAATATTTATTGAGATGAGTGTTATTTATTCATTTATTTATTTGCAAACTATTTTCTTCATCTTTCAGTTGGTATTTTACGACGTTTCGGCCAACTATTCCTCTGGCCTTCGTCAAATGGTAACCACGACAGGAAAGGAACTCCAAATCCCCTAACTCCATTCTCAGTAATTACTGCCTTCCATAGTTGTTTTTCGTCTTACCACGTTATTCTATCCTGTCGCGGTTACCACCTGATGAAAGCCATATGAATAGTTGGGCGAAACGTCGTGAAACAACAATTAAGAAAAGATGAGAAAAATAGTCTGCAATGAATAAATGAAAAGTTTTCAAGTTTGTTTTTTTATTCCCTTTTCACCTCAAACAAGTCACAGTGCCACTTTGATGTAGGGGCTACTATCGAGGATATAAGTTTAAGGGATACTATGTAGGGATTTGAGCAGCAAGATATCTGTTCACATTACACTTGAATTTTTGCATGTCAGTACAGTTGAAGAAGCAGAATCCCGGAAGAGAGTTCCAAAATCTAGCAGTTATGGTGAAGAAACTATTGGAGTAGAAGGCTTTCTTACACCTAGTGGTCTCTACTGTGTAGAGGTGGGATCTTGCTGCTTGTCGGGTTTGTCGGAGGTATTTATGTCGAGGGGGTACAAGTGTTTGTAGGTTGTCAGAGCATTCACCATTAAACTACTTGTAGAACAGGCAGAGGGATGCAACATTTTGTCGATGAGACAGAGGTTGAAGCTTAGATGACAGTTCAGCACCTATCAAGTTAGCGACTCTCTTTTGAACCCTGTCCAGAAGTAAGAGACAAGTAGCAGATGCACCAGCCCAAATGTAACAACAATACTGCATGCATGAGCGAATGGTGGCCTTATAGGAGTACAGGATACTTTCAGGCGTACGTAATTTCTAGCACGGGAAAGAGACCTTCCTCGCAGCGGCCCTGACAATGCTCTCAATGTATCTGTTCCCTGAGAACGTTAGACCAGGAGTTTAAAAGTCACGTGGATGTTGGTTTTAGACTTGACTGATTAGAAATCTCACTATCCCACCCCCTTACAGAATGAAATACAAAACCTTCCAAGGGCGAATGAAACAGGTGTTCCACTGTCTCAGTTATTTCAAACAGTAAGTCGATATTTACTGATTTGTATTCGTGATTGTTTTAGAAAAATAAATTTATGGTGGAACGATAAAATTGTCGCCCTAAAGAAAACAACACTACAGCTTTATTTTAGATCTTTTATTGAAAAAAAATCAATTCAAGTAACTTGATCATGCTGAAGAGCTGACATTTATTTAATGTAGCCCTCTTCAGCCTCAATCACTACCTCGATACGGGTCCGGAACTGGGAGCATGCCTTTTCTACAAGCGCCAAAAAGAAGGGTACAAACTCCTTCTGAAGCCAAGCCTGGGTCTCTTTGGACTTGTGGGCCAGCTCCGAGACCTGTTGCCACACCCAAGGTCTGCCAACGACCACCTGATTGCACTGGGGAATCACCACACTTTTCAGCACATTCAGGTACACTTTAGGTTGACTTTCAGCCCATTTCGAAGATGTGAGGTGGCATGATGTGGCCCTCACTTGAAATCACACCAAAGACATAATCGTTGCCGGAAACTGTTATTCGTGGCAATCCAGCGATGTATTTTGAGGATGCTGGCAATGGTCATGTTATCATAACTTGGATCGGCAAAGAGCATGAGTTATATAGTGGCGCGTCTCCAATCTCGCTCGTTGGAGATTGTATAATTTCAGACATCATAGAAGGCTCCTATTTGAACACAACTGGCCAGCTAATATTTCATCAAACCGAAATGGAATCATGTCGTCTTTTCTAGGGCGACAATTTTATCGTTCCATCCTGTAGGTATACGAAGATAAAATGACCTCCAAGACCTTCGTTCATTTGTCTATTTTTGTTCATCAAATCACTTCAACACATGATACCCTGCATTACTATAGCCTTATTATACTCTTACATGTTTATTTAGCAGCAAGAAAACTACCTTTACTTTATATACAGATATACTCAAACATACGTTATATATATATATATATATATATATATATGTGTGTGTGTGTGTGTGTGTATACACAATACATATATTCATACACAAGTTATATATATATATATATATATATATATATATAACCCTTGTATAAATTGGTTTCCTAGAAGTAAAATCAATGAAACCCGTGTGATTATTAAAGACTACTCAATGGAGAACATAGCTGGTATATAGTCTGTATATTGTACAAACATTATTGATTACATATGTGCATACATGTTTCAGTGGAATTCTAATTCAAGGAGACAACTTCATCAGACCAAAACAATATATCGCTCCTTTTTTTTATCTGGTTTGATGAAGTGGTTTCATTGAATTAGGATTACGCTGAAACATATATGCACATATGTACCATATTGTTTGTACAATAAACATAATATATATATATATATATATATATATATATATATATATATATATATATATATGAAGAGGCCAAAGCAAAGCTAAAAAGAAGTAAACGAAGCCAGACGTATTTTTTTCAAAACGTCAAGATAGAAGCAAAACGCAAAGATAAAACGAAAAAACGTTTTCAAGCCAAACTGATAAAAGATAAAGTTTTGAAAATATAATGATGCTGAGCCGTTTGACAGCGGCAACAAATACAACAACATTTCAATCAAAAACTAATTACAACAACAAAGCCAACTACAACAAGAGTTACATCAAAATAAATGTTTAAATGTTTATTATAGTCTTGCTTTCTTCTAACTTTTATTCGGGTGTCACTGAGTACATTTCTTTGTCATATTTTTTTTTACTTATAATTAAAAGTTTAATGATAATATTTTTAATGTGTCTGTGTTTGTGTTTGTGCCTATGAAAATGCATATAGTAATAAAATGGTATATAATGAAAAAAATAAATTGGGGTTAAGACTGCTAGAATCGTCCGCAAAGTACCGAAAACTATTACTAGGTAAAATTCAGTTTTAAGTGGAACTTTTCTGAAAGTTGAAGGTTCAATCTTCAGTGTCGGTGATACTTATAATACATATGTTGAGGGGCAACTAGAACGTGCTACTCCTGCTGATAAAATAAAAAGTGTTCTTGCAATAAGATTTCGGGTGCATCAGTTAATATTACCTCATAAGCAATTAAATATGGGAATTACGACTAAGAAGCAATCTAAGAATATAAGGTGATATAGAAGAGAAAGAAAATACTGAACAGTCAGTAATTCACGCTATATTATATTGCGTACGAAATTGCAGAGGGAGAAAACATTGTTATTGGATATCTGCAGTGGAGAGACCGGCCATGTGAAAGAATAAAATCTCTGCAAAGATTTATTGCTATCTGGAGATATAGCTCAGTGGTAGAGCAGTATTAACTCACCATTTAAATTAATATTTTTTTAATATTAATCAGTTCAATTTATGATAAAAGAAGTGCTATTTAAAATCACAGCAAATCATTACATTGTTTTCATATTAAAAACTAAACATGAATCAGAAGTGACATTCAGGGCATTCATTGTGAAGCTCAAATATCAGCTGACACGATATTATAAACAAACACAGACGGAATTTGATGAACGACATTATCATTATATATATATATATATATATATATATTAATATATATATATATATATATATATATATATATATATATATATTAATCAATTGGGAAAATTATTCTCCGAAACATTTAATACTCAATAGAGGATTTATTCAATAATAATAATACATGCGCAGTCAGCATAAATTAAAATATCATATTTAAGCGTATTATACGGCTGAGAAACGTCGGACGATATATATATATATATATATATATATATATATATATATATATATATATATATATATACTGTGGAAGCAAAATCAAGACTTCAAAAAGGGTGTTGATGGCAACAAAAAGTGTATTTCATTTTACGTTACAATTTTTTCCATATCCAATCGAACAATTTCATACATTATATCGCTTGAAAATTTTCCAAAACCAGCATTTCTTCAGACTTTATGAATAAACATACTTTTGACAATAAAGCATTTTTGAAGAGAAAGAAAAAAATGAAAAATTCCCTTAACGGGAAAAGCATGTGAGAAACATTTACCTTTGCGGTAGTTACGACCCAGGCGCCCACGGCCAGATCGAGCTACGCTGGCCCCTCGTCAATGTGAGCACACAAAATTGTACCCCCCCTCCAACGAATACCCTTACTAATACTTGATATAATGTCTTTCGGGACAATAGCAGGGTGTCAGAAAGGTGTTCTTTTACCCTTAGAAGGAGCTTCAAAACACGGCGACACTCTCGATAGAAGAAACATTCACCTCGGGGTAATCTGTGAGCCTCCCCCTCACTCGAGTGCACACTTCTCAACGTTGGGAAGGCTTTCTGGGCGTTTTCCTTCCAGAAGCCATCATTTCCATCAACTTGCATACACATTCGATCAAGGAAGTACAGACGAAATGTGTGTTGACGAATCTTCACGTTTGGCACACCCAGGCCGACCTCAGAAGGATGGAGAAAACAAAGCTCATGACAGGCCTTTCCAAGCACTTAAGAACCTAAACAGAGCCCGTTGCAAATGGAGAAGTGTATCCGACGGGAGTGGAAGGATTGAGAGATGGTATGTGAATATTGGATATAAGTGTTAAACACACACTTCTGCTCTCCCCTTTGATGAAAGATTTCTGCAGATCCACCGACTAGCGGCAGCGCGCACAGCTTTCAGGACTTCTGACCAATTCTTCTCCAGCTGAAGATCTGGGCCAAACCAGATGCCGAGTATCTTGCAAAGGCCGTCACTCCAGCTGAAGGGCCCTTGAAGGGAGACTCCTCTCCAGGCACCAGTTCGCAAGCCACAGGACTTGTCACAGTTAATTTTGGCCCCTGCGACTGCCTTATATAATCTGATTTCTGCGCCGACAACACTAATCTCAGCATTGTTTATCACAAACACTGTTACATCATTGGCATAGGCAGAATACTTTATCGTGGCAGAAGCGCCTGGCAAAGTGATACATGTATGGCCGGATTCACCCTTAGCCTACGCAGGAAAGGCTCTAACGCAAGCACATAGAGCAATGGTAATAATGGACAGCCCTGACGAATGGATCGGGATAAACTGAAAGGCTTTGATCTTCTTCAATTCACTTCCACCAGAACAGCGTGATTAGCATAAAGGACGTTAACCCACGAGCAAAACTGTGGGCCAAAACTAGCCGCTGATAGAACTGGGTCGTAACTACACTACTGATGCAATCCTCTATCTATATAAAAGCCAAGTACGTCCAAGGATGGAATACTGTTGCCATATCTGGGCAGGAGCTGCTAAAAACAGCCTATCCTGCCTTGACAGAGTACAAAATAGACTTCGTGGCTTAGTGGGGGATGCCCTTTTCTCTACCCTGCAACCTCTCTCCCACAGAAGAGACGTTGCGAGCCTATCCTTGTTTTATCGTTATTTCCATGGCAGGTGCTCGTCTGAGCTCCAATCTCTGGCCCCCCTCGCCAATCTTTCACGAAAAACACCCGTCTAGCTGAATCCACTGTGAAAAATTTCCCCCACTCTATATCTGTGCCTAAATCAAAACGTGGATTCCATGAACAAAGCTTCTTTCTTAGAACTGCACGCCTGTGGAACTCTGTTCCGTCTGCCTGCTTCCCACCGGACTACAACTTGGGTGTCTTCAAGTCCAACGTTAACAAATTCCTAATGAACTGCCCCCTTAAGTAAACACTTCATCAAATCTCCACACTAACGTAATGTACTTGCAATAACCCTTATCCCTGAGTGGCTTCCGGGCCTTGATAAGTGGTGATCACTGTGTAAAAAAAAAAAACTGTCTCCAAGTAACGATGGTCCACCCTATTGAAGGCTTTGGACTGATCTAAATTGATCAGCACAGCTTCAGTGTCGACTTTTTCTATGATCAAGCATATAGAATGCAGATTATCCTGACGGCATCCCAATTATAGTGTTAAAAAAAGCTACAACCAAAACTTGGCCCCATAGTTACCAAACTGTTTAAGCGTTGCCTTAAGGAGAAGTGCTTTCCAACACTCTGGAAAACCTCATCAGTATGCCCTGTATTTAAGAACTCAGGTGATAAGTCATCTCCTTCTCAGTACAGACCAATAAGTTTCCTGTGTGTCATGAGTAAGTTGCTGGAATCCAGTAGTCAACCACCTCAGCAGAAATAATCTTCTTAGTGACACGCAATATGGTTTCCGTTCTGCTAGATCTACAGCAGATATGCTAACAGTTATCACATAGGATTAGCGACTCTCTCAACAAAGGCTTCATTTCTAGGGCAATTGCTCTTGACATATCAAAGGCCTTTGATAAGGTATGGCATAAGGGCCTACTTCACAAGATTTCCAGCTACGGTATCACTGGAAATGTTTTCTCAATTATTAAATAATTCCCTCTGATCGGCTCATAAGAGTAGTGGTTGATGGGCAGAAATCAGAGGCCCACAGTATTAATGCTGGAGTCCCTCATGGGTATATCCTGGGCCCAACTCTCTTCTTGATCTACATCAATGATCTCCCAAAACACATAAATCATTCGTTGACATCTAAGCTGATGACACGACCATCTATGGCAATACATCAAAGGCCGTAAATGACAATGTTCTCTCGAATTCTCTCTCCTCAGATCTTGAGCGCGTGGCACAGTGGGGGAAGAGGTGGCTGGTTATTTTTAATGCATCTAAGACCAAGCTCCTATCATTACATCATAAACGCTCTGATCCCCATCTGGCATCAATTGAAATGGATGGCTCTCGTCTAGGGGAGACCCCATGTTTTGATAAGCTTCTGGGTTTGACCTTTTCTCCTGATCTGAAATGCAACACATACATCAAGTCTGTGGCCAAAGTCGCTGGGAAAATGGTGGGATCCTTCTACCGCTCCAAAAGATATCTCACTAATAATGCAATTCTCTATCTATATAAAAGCCAAGTACATCCAAGGATGGAGTACTGCTGCCACATCTGGACACCTCCATTCTCTGGTCCTCCCCTCGCCAATCTTTCAAGAAAACACCCGACTAGCTGAAACCACTGTCAATAATTTTTCCCACTCTTTAACCGTGCCTAAATCAAAACGTAGATTCCATGAGCAAAGCTTCCTTCTTAGAACTGCACGCCTGTGGAACTTTCTGCCGCTTGCCTGTTTCCCTCCCGACTTCAACTTGGATGTCTTCAAGTCCAACACAAACAAATTCCTTATGAACCGTCCCCTTAAGTAATGACACTTTATCAAATCTCCAATACTAACTATTACTACGATACTATCCCATTGATTACTGTGCACACAATAACCCTTATCCCCGAGTGGCTTCTGGGCCTTGATAAGTAGTGACCTTCATGTAAAAAAATAGACCTGCCTTTCACGGCACAAGTTTGCTCAGGGCTAATCAGGCCAGCCAGGACAAGCTGCAGACGATTATCAAGAACCTTGGCCAAAATTTTCAACTCTGCATTAAGCATTGTTAAGGGCCGATAATTATCTAACCCATCCCCGCCATCTTTCTTTTTGCGTAACAGCTTCAGGATAGCCATGGTAAAGTGGTTGGAGATTGAGTTATTCTTCAACGATGAGTTAAATAAAACTGCCAGCAAGGAAACAAAGATGTGCGACATCCTCAAATACATTTCGGAGACTTGTTAAGACCAACCTGTTTCAAGGCCTCGATGACCTCATCCTCCGTTATACTCCCTTCGCACCTTCACTGTCGCCAAAAGGCGAGGAAAGTCAGACAAATAGGTGTCGAACTGTTCCAATGACAGACCGGGTTCCGTGGTAAAAATCTCCTGAAAGTGCGATCTACACGCCTCCAGAACGCTTTCGTTTGTGGTCACGGTTTGTCCATCCAGCAATGTTACTTGCGCGATGTGTCGATCGGCCGCTTGTTGAAGCTCTTCAGCACGCAATTCAGCAGCCATGTTTGTTGCCTCCTGTGGCATTCTTTTTAACCTAGCCCTAATCGCTAAAGCTTGGTGTTCCTTTTTCTGTTAAGGGGTCAAGATGAGCCTTAATTATGCTTACATTAACACTATCCCCCTCCTCCACCACCCGATCTAAACTAGACTAGTGCTGCTTTAGCTGCCATAGATTCTTGGTTGAGAAGGATCTAATGGCATCCTTAAGACTGGCCCACCACCTATTCCCAGTAACAGCTCGCGTCAGTTCCCGCTGTAGAGTTAGCAGTAAGCCGTCTCTGTAGCTCTGCATGACGTGTTAAGCTTCCAGTAACCGGCCAACTTAAGCTTAGGTCTATCTAAGTTTAGCCAAACATGAACAAGTCGATGATCCGAGTAAACTATGTTATGGAAACTTGGACAATCTAATACACCTACATCGACTCGCCTAACTAAGAACCGGTCAATATAACTCGAAAGTTGTACTGTACCGGAGCCGCAGCTACCTGTCCAAGTCCACAGTACATCACGGGGCCTTTCATTCCGGAACTTGTCAATGAGATCAGACTTATCAAGAAAATTCCAAAAATGGAAAGCATCCTGATCTTGGTTATTTCCCCTAGATGTTAATCCCAAGCGATCTAACTCGGGATTCAGGACCGCGTTCCAGTCTCCCGCTAAGATAACAGTTGGGGAAGTACTCATAGACTGCTCAATCTGACGAAGAAAATGGGCAAGCTCACTATGACAATTAGGCGCATAAACACTGATAAAACGAGGTGTTGCAGATCCAAGTTTAGTCGAAATTTTCACGAGTCAGCCCTCAATCCTCGCACATTTATGCTAGCAAGCTTGAGATCCATTATGGTGCCTCAGAGTTGGATTCCAGAAACAAGCCGTCGTCAGCGTGCTGATGGCTTTCCCGAGTGAATAGGTACCCATCTGTGTATCGATGAATACCACCAACATACAAGGGAGTTTAGCTATCCTATACAGGGAAGGGTGCATCTTTACGGGAACCCACCCAACACAGCATTTCCTTAAATTTCTGATGTCAGAGTCTTTGAATATAACTAGAGAAGGTGAAAGTTCAAAAGCTTTATTTGCCTCCTCCAACATTACCCATAAGTCATTCATTTACTCTCTCTTCCGGATGACAGCCAATACTCGTTTTTGCATTCGTAAAATTGCAGGGGTCTTCGATGTGCATTCCAGCCACCTCCCAGAAATCGATTAGTTTCATCAGATCAGCATTTTTAAAGTAATGCGCGTTGTTAATCTACGGCTCGCTGACCAAACAAATGTTTTTACCGGGAAAGTAAAGTGCCCTTTTCTTTTTGTTTTCCAGGGAGGGGCTCCCCGCTCTTTTATGGGAACGGGTGAGCTTTTCAGTGTTCCTAAAGGTCTGCACCATTGGTATGGACTTGGCGGGGGATGCATGCGGAGTATTCAACGGAGTCACGGAAATATCCGGAACAGTGGAGGGGGCGGATTTTATTATTTTTATAGGACTAATAGGGATTAATTTGGGGAGCTTCTGCGGTATGGGGGCCGTGACAGGAGGGAGCACAACTCTTGTAGGTGAACAAAGTTTTGGTTTTTTAGGAGACTGGGTACAGACTTTGGATGTCGACGATTTCAATGGGGATTGTGAAATTTTGGAGGGGAGAGGGGATTGTGGATTGATGGGGGATTCAAGAGTGTCCATTCTTAAGGCATTCAATTTCTTTTTGAGGTCAACAACCTCGACATGTTTATCTATACCCGAGTCATTTATTAACATGGCCTCCTCCCGCATTTGGTCTACAGTAAGGCGGCCAGGGGTCTTCTTCCCGGATACAATTTGCCAGGGCTCACGATCAGGATCCTCCGGGATAGCGTCTTCTTTAGCAATTTCTTGGGGAATCCCTCACGGACATGGAAACTCCTAAATGTTGTCCCACTCTTTGGGTTTGATTGCGGTCTCCTTTGGGTACACTCCATGGTAATGTGCCTTATCACGCCACACGCCCAACAAAGTGGCCGCGTGCCCGCAACGATGATGGGGAGTTTCTCGTCCCCCACATCTAAGTGATAAGGGATTTTGGTAAACCCTTCTTTGTCCAGTAAAATATCAAACGTCCAAATACCTTGGTATTCCTCATTTGTTACTGCCACTATATCACCAAATTTAAGGAGGAATGCGCCCAGTTGCTCACCCTCTACATGAGACGGTACATTGAAGACAGAGACTGTTGTCCTTTTCCCCATGCATTCAGTGCGTAAAACATTCTAGTGTGATACTCTCTGTTTGGGAGATTTTAACGCACTCGTCTTCCGTAGAAAAAAGGGTATTCCAGGTATTGTAACCTTTACATTTTATGATACGCTGGGGTCTATGCCCAACTGTCGCCAGCAGCCTGAAGACAATTCCAGAGCTTGCTCTAATCACTTTTTTAGTCGACCACGAAGACGATAAGGCTTTTCTTTCTAATAATCTCCAACTTTGGTAAGTCCACGAGTAAACCAGCGTCAACAACAAGATGCTCATATCCTTTAGCCTTTTCGACGAATTCAGTGACATTAATTGTTACTTTCGGTAACTTGTTCCATTCCGAATTTGTAGCGTGGGAAAAGCAACTTCCGCCCCTGTTTCATCATTATCTAATGGAGGCGGCGTACTGCCTGCCACGGCCATAGCCGAAGCCCGTTAAAAACAGTAATAATAGTAAATGAGATTTTAATAATAACAGTCAATATATAAATAAAACAATAACAACAACGCATAAAAGCATTAACGACGGCGACTTCAAAAGAAAGGCTTACTTTTCAATAAATGAATAACTCCACGTGACCTGATAATTCTCCACGCGGCGAGCTATATAAAAGACGTCTTAACACTGAAGTCTGCTCTGTGTAACACGTCGAACCACTCTATTTTATATTTATCAGCACAGCATGGATTGTCAACCAAATGCTGGCTAATAGCAAAGGCTACAGAAGGAGGGAGACTACCAGATCCTACCCTCCCCTATCTGATTTTAGATGGAATGTGCTGGTTTATACGAGTTAGCAAATGCAACGATGATTACCAGACATAAGCAGCATCGCACTGGCATTTAAATTGATAAACAATATTACTAATTTGGGTGTAAAGCAAACTACCTTTGCGAAAAGAAGGAAAGCAGGTCTCGTAGTGTATACCAAACGCAAGGAAACAGAGTAGAAGCACTTATAAACACTTTTAACAATCTGTTTAGACAATTTAATACTCTTGTCCCCAATCCACGGTAATTTTAAATAAACCGGGCACTTCGGGGATTTAAAATCATCGACCTTCTTGTCAATGCAGTTTTCAATAAGGTCTAAGGGATAACCATTATTGATAAATATTTCCCTGATCTTATCAAGTTCGGAGTCTAATCTATTAGGTGAACATATCATGAGAGCTCTATGTACCAGCGTATTAATGAAGCCGACCTTGCGTGATCTGACTACAAAGGACGGCCAGTTCACATAGAAGCCAGTAAAAGTAGGTTTTCTATAAATAATAGTGAGAAAGCCCCTCTCTTGAACGTTCAACAAGAACATCCAAGAAGGGAAGAGAATTGTCCTTCTCACTTTCCATAGTGAACTTAAGAGTCCCATGCAAGGAATTCAATCTATTAAAAAAAAGATAACCCTTTACTTTGCGATGAAAACATTGCAAAAGTGTCGTCAACATATCTGAAATATGTGGTGGTTATTGTTGCAGAATTAAACAAAACGGATTGGTAGTAACAAAAATATCAGATAAAATTGGGGCCAACGAACTTCCCATTGAAACCCCGTCAACCTGACAATACATAATGTCACCAAAGCTAAACTCCACTGATTCTGTGCACATTAAAACGAGTTCAGTAAGTATATCCTTGGAAAAGTGTGGAGAAGTCAGGCGACCACTATAAAGCGTGTCGGCACAACTATGTATCGTCTCATCTAACGGAAAAGAGACTAGAGACATCGAAAGATTTTCTTTCATAAAGGATGTCTCCACATTCGAATCCAACCCACGTAGACATTCAACAAATGAAAGGATTCAGGAATACAGTCGGCATTTGATTTCAACGCTTTGATAGTTTTTAATTGCGTTTTATTTCAAACAAAGTCGCTCTGATCAACAGGAGTGTTGCTATACCGGTGTGTTAAGTCAATCAAACTCTATTTTATCCCAGAAATATTTTCCAGGGAATAGGGAGTATTATATTTAAGTTTAGAAAACAAGGCTTCAAAAGAAGCGAGTGTTCTCTCTTTATTTACTAGTGGGGGAATACAGAAATCTAACCCCTTAGATAAAACTCGATTTTCGATGTCTGTGAGAACAGTTTTCGAAAAATCAAAATACGTTTGATTCCATTATTAGGCTCACAGCCATATCTTCTCCGAACTAGAAGAGTAAGTTGTTTGTTATTATCACTGGAAGCATTTATATGTGTAAACCAGACAAAGGAGCAGGAGTTGTGATTATGGATAAATCCGATTACGTTGAGAAAATGCTATTTATTCTCAACGGTGCTTCTAAATTCCGGAAACTTGGCCCTGTCGAGTTGGCGGATAATACTTGCAAAAACGAAGAAGAGCTCACACCCTGACGGCTCAAAAGACTGAGGGGGCTGCCCAGCAGCAAAGATGACTTGTCACCAACGCGGCTTGATCGGACATTTAAAAATGGCCTGCCAAAAACCGAAGCAGAGGACCAGACTGATCTACAGCGGGAGTGGTCGGAGCAAAATCTAGAACTCTTACCGCCCAAAGACACAAAAAGGGTCGTGACTGGATGATTTGCCAAGATGAACAAATAAAAAGGAGGGGTAAAGCCAACATGACAAAACCAAAGGCCGAAGAGGTACTCCTAATCCAGCACCAACCCTTACGGTAGAGATAACTCCAATTCCAGAGGCCCATGCGGAATTCGGGAGTATCCGCATAGGACTAGCTGATCTCCACACTCACCAGATTGATGCGATCGTAGGCACTGGGGCACAGACATGCTCTAGCGGACCAGAAATCTTTAAAATTCTGAAGTTTCCAGACAAATATCTAGTACCGACTAGTCACCGAATTCGGGGAATCACAGAAAAGCTACTAAACATAAAAGACGTGATATTTGCTAAAATCAGAGCAGATTCGCAGGAAACACGTCAGATTATATTTGTATCAAAAAATACATCAGATTTCTGCCTGTCCGAGTCAGCCCTAAAAACCTTGGTCTGGTACCAGAGAACTTTCCGGACCAAACTTCACAGCAGAACGTGGCAACTAGCGACGGCGGAAAGACACTTTGTGGATGCCCACAAAGAACTAATGCCCCACCCCCTAAGGCGTATGGCAGACCTACAAAGCTCAATGTGGCTACCCTACGAGAAACCATCATACAGCGTCTCCTTTCAATCAAGCATAACTGGTGGCTGCGAAAACTAGAAAAACCCTCTTGGATGCATGGAATGGCTATCATAGCCTAAACCTCTCCCCATCAGGAAGAGATGCAACTACCTTCATCACGGAATGGGGTAAATACCGTTATCTTCGGGCACCACAAAGATTATAAGCGTCAGGAGACGCATATACACGCAGATTCGACAATATCACTATACATATGCCCAGGAAAACAAGATGTATAGACGATACGATACTATCGGAAGACTCTATTGAAACATCATTTTGGCATAGTATAGAATACATGAATAACTGCAGTGAAAATGGTATCGTATTCAACCCCCAGAAATTTCACTTCGCAGAAAAAGAGGTGGAATTTGCCGGGTTCTTAATAACGGAAGACGGGATAAAACCCAGCAAAATAATTACTGAAGCATTTTTCAACACCAAAAAATATAACTGACATAAGATTCTGGTTTGGAATGGTAAACCAGGTAGCCTACGCTATTTCTCAGGCCGTTTCGGGAGCTGCTGAAGACAAAAAATCGAAAGTTATACTGGAACAGCACACTCGATCAAATCTTCAAAAAAGAGTCGAAAAGAAGGATCACTGAAGAGATCGAGAACGATGTAAGAGCCTTCAAAATGAACAGACAAACTTGTTTGTCGACAGACTTCAGTAGGACAAGCTTGGGATATTTTCTTTTCCAGAAGCACTGCAACTGTGCCACCGAAGCTGGAATGAACTGTGATGAGGACCACTGGAGATTAATCCTGGCCGGCTCCCGATTCACTAATGATGTAGAGTCCCAATGCACACCAGTTGAAGGAGAGGCATTGGTATTAGTCTACGGACTGGAAGCATACCGGGTGTTCATTTTTGGGTGCCCAGAGCTGTCAGTCACAGTGGACTATAAGCCCTTAATGAAGATCTTCTCGGGCAAAGCTCTAGAAGACATAAAGAACCCAAGTCTGTCCAACTTCAAAGAACGGTCCTTGATATATAAATGTCAAATAAAGCATCTCCCCGGCAAACTCAATGTGGCACCAGACTGTACATCGAGATGGCCAGTAACGTTAATCCAGGAGGAAGCAAACGAAAAGGACATCGGGCAAACCATGGATAGTGCCATAAGAACGTCATTTAACTCCACTTATGGGCAGGACCTCAAATTAAGGACAATAACATGGGACAGGAGTGTGGCTGCAGCTGATACTGACGAGGAATGTCGTACCCTCGCCGAATTCATACAAAATGGTTACCCGAAATTTCGGCACGAACTGTTGGAGACAATTCGCCGGTTTTGGCATATGAAAGAGGAGTTATATTGCTTGGAAGGGATGACGATAATGGGAAGTAAAATCCTCATGCCCAGAAAACTACTACGGAGGTACTGGAATCGCTTCATTCGACGCATCAGGCCGTCAATGAAATGTTAGTAAACGCCAGACAACGACTGTTTTGGCCAGGACTGGACGCGAGTATTCGTCAAACCCGGGCCCAGTGCAAAGTATGCTATGTAATGGCTCCTTCATAACTCAGGAACCCCTAATGCCGTCCTCGAACCCCGAGTCCCATTTCAGAAGACGGTGACGGACTTTTTCGATTTACGAGGGAAGAACTACCTAGTATATGCAGATAGATACACCGGATGGGTAGAAATAACTCTGATGTCGTCCTGGAATGCCAATGCCACATATGACGTCCTACGACGTACGACATCTCGAAGGAACTGTCAACCGATGGCGGACCACCGTTTGACCACAGTGAATATATACGATTCCTAGATAATTGGAGCATAAGGAAACGAACGGCATATTACCCTCAAAGCATTTGGGAGAGCGTAATTGACCGTTAAAACGGCTAAAAGCATACTTATTGATAGCACAGATAGTTGCGGTCGCTAATGTCATGACCTGGCAGCTAGGTCCGTACTGACTCACCGAAACATCCTGGTGCAAGACCTACATATGTTTCCAGCGATGATGTTCTACGGTCGCGTGATAAAAGACCATCTCCCAGTGTTCCAGGACCGATATCGAATCCATAAACGCTGGAGATAAATCAGTCATTATAGGGAAACATCGCACAGGGCACGTCGCACCACTAATCCAGACCCTCAAAACATTGGACCACAACGCGAGTATCTTGCGGCCCTGAAAGGGGGTGGTGTTTAGAGGTGGAATCGAACCCAAGACACCCAGTTACAAGACCGAGGTGGTCTTGGCGTCACACCCCTATAGAAGTAGACTCGCCCGCTTGCATGGGAGGCGAGAGCGGGCTACTTAAACAAGACAATCACGGCAAAGAGTGTACTTTCAAATATACGTTGTCTTGCCGACGCTTTACAATAATCTGTTACTTGGTGTTTCCTTTCAGCGATGACAAATTAATAAGAATTCTATTGATGATTTACACATGACTAACTAATAAAAATTATATTGATGATTTATACATTGCAAACTAATAAAATCCTATTGATGATTTAACCATGACAAACTAATAAAAGTATATTCATTTACAGCATTTTACAGGACTTCTAGTCAAAGACAACCGCTGGGTAAATGGAACCAGAAGAAACGAAGGTAAGTGATTCGGTATTGAACAATCATAGTGTATAATTACACGCCGTCATGAGATTATTGTCGTTTATGTTTATACGTAAAATGTCATTTGTTCTATTTGTAAACTACAATCAAATGTGTAATACGCACACAGAGGAGACAAACAGAACTATGTACTTTATACATATAGAAAATAGAACATATTATACATGCATTAAAAGAGACACGCTTGGTGTCTATTTATACGTTACATAAATGTTTTGTACATACGCTAAGTTTGAACATTGCACGAACTATTGAACAGTGTATACAGACGGCTTTATTACAGAAAGGGATTCACAGAAAATAGCATGTTTCTCCTTAATCTTATTTATTAAATAAATTAAATATCTTTCAGTTTTGTTTGTTTTTTAAGTAAGCCATAGGTACGGGCAAAATGAATGCCGATGCTCAAAATGTATAAACATTTTGATCCCTCCCTTTACTTAAAAATTCAACAAAAATCAGGAAATTAACTAATGTTAATGACAGTATCAGTATTTATCAAATAATGATCGCGGAATATATTTAACTAATGATTTCTATTTACATCTGAGTAGAAATTGTTTATTTTGTTTAAACAAAAAATACCTTTACTAAAATTATAGTTTTCAGTAGTAAATAAAAAACGCAAGAATTTACTTTTGCTTTTTTAAATAAAGCATCGTAATTTGTAACAAAAAAAAATTTTTTTACAGGAACAATACGAAAAAAGTCCCTAAAGTCTGTATTAATGAATTCGATATAATATAATTAACTTTAGTCTCTAATATTTCAAATGCAATCAAAAGGTAGTCGGAAACCTACAAAAAAAATTATGATAAATCGGCTCTCCCTATTTTTGCCCGCTTATTTTTGTCCGTACATTTTTTGCCCGCTCATTTTTGCCCGCTCATTTTTACCCGCTCATTTTTGTCCGTACCTATTAGCCAACATGTTTTTACATTTTGGTAGTTTGACGTAACATCCGATGCTATGATGTCACATTCGTCTGTACATAAATTGAGAGAAGTAATATGTTAGGGTAATAAAGAATGAATAAATCGATGGATAAATAGATATAATCAAAGCGCACATCATAATTCGTTCGTGTCTTTTTGACAGAGATTTATTACAGTTTCTTTATACAACCTAGGGCCAAGACAGAATTGATGAAGTCTGGGAATTGGAACTCCATCTTCTCGCAATGTTTCGAAATAGTTTGAAAAGGTTACGACGTCGGTTTCCATTTGCAGTAGAATATATAGATTATACGAAGAAAGTTTAATAAACAAATTGCCTAACATGGCGGCCGGTTCGTTCTATGGAGAGGTTTTATTGAAATGCTTTCTTTGTACTGATTGGTTGAAAGCGGAATAAAGATAGACGACTACGAAGCCAAAATGGAAAACATGGAAAACAGAACGAAGGATGAGAGAGAGAGAGAGAGAATCTGTTTGCAAAAGGATAGACAAAGAACTTTTAAAAACATACATAATAAATAGAAGTAGAGTAAATGAACAAAGTGAAACGCGTATGAATGTTGCGCATTACGTAGCAGTAATATTATTTGAACTTAATATGTAAACATGATTTGCCAAAAGTGAATCAGTTATGGGTTAAGCTCCCAAACAAGCCATGGGGTTAACCATACTTCATGCGTGATGGTATTTTTAAACCAAGTAGAGAATACATTCTCGACATTCAGTTAAAAAAATCTGGGTGTTATGTGTAGGAGGTATTTTCGCGGGTGGGCTGAGATATAGTTCTGGGCAGTTATATCTTCACAGGCCTTACCTTTTCGCTCGTTTAGAAGAGGTTAGGTTTTTGCTAATCGCCGGAAGCACCCGAACTGAGGAGTGACAACGGAAGTGCTCAGGCAATTTTTGCAGACTGGAACTGAAGTTACTTTTAATTTTCCACTTTGTGAGGGGGTTAATATAAGGTATAAGTTATAAGTAACAAAAGAATAGATAGCTATTATAGTAAAACATGAAGGAGTAGTGGGGTAAATGAAATAAGTATGAATGTTGCGTATTACTTAGCAGTAATATTATTTGCAAGTGAAGATGTAAGCAGGATTTGCCAGAATAACGTATGTATTGGAATTTATAGATAAAAAAAAACGGATGAAGTAAAGAATAGATACCCTGTAGCAGACGACGCCGCCTGGCGGTGCCAAGCGCACAATTCAACTAACACCGGTGATTCGACCTTGACATTGGCACAAGCACATGGCGTTGGTTGTTTTTAAACACGTCAAATAGCAAACCTGCTCGAATATTCACCAGCATTTTTTTTTAAATATATTTACAAAACCTTTGAAGATTTAAAAGAAAAAGTATATATTTACAAAACATTTTTTTAAAATAAGTAACAAAACGAACGTATTTAAATAAAAGATATTTAAATAAACGGGTGTCTCTTTCTGTTTCGGATTTTTGCGACCAAGATTGATTTTTATGTGCCGTGTTTTGGGGGGGTTCTGTGTGCGTTTTTAAGACAATTCAATATTTATTCTTTAAAACATTAACTTCAGCGACAATTAATATATTTTCAAAATAATATTTTTAAATATTACATTTTTACGAATATTCGCAAGCAAGATTAAAATAAAAAAGTTCAAATAAAGACTGTTTGAATAAAACTTATAAAAAAGGTTCATTATATACAGTTTTGGCCATTTCTTTTTGTGCGTTTTTGATACAATTCAATATTTATTTACAGTGCGATGTATGTCGGTGGTCAGTGAAGGAGAAATCCTTTTAGGCCGAGGCAATTTTTTATGCATAATAAAATCACAAGTATAAACAATCGAGATAAAAAAAAATATTATTTTATTCATATCTTTTTTTTATAAGTTTTATTCAAACAGTCTTTATTTGAACTTAATGGACTGTTTTTTTTTATTAACTGTTTTATTCTTTTTATCAAACAAAAATAGAACTTTTATAATGAAATATATATTATGGACTGTTTTTCAAACATCGAAATTTTAAAATTAAAGTTTTATTTAAAACAAAAACAAAGACGAGCTGTTTTTTCTTTTCGAGATATTTTTTTTCACCATTTATTACTTTGAAATTTTATTCACCAATGAAATGATAAAAAAAAACTTTTCGTTAAATATATTTTAAAAAAATTATTATAAAATATCTATAAAGTCTATTTTTATGTCTGTAAAAGTTTGTTGAAAGTTCAAATAAAGTTTATAATTTAATTGAAAAAAAAAACACCTCGTCCTTTTTTTTTTTAAAATCTTGCTTGCGAATATTCGTAAAAATGTAATATTTAAAAATATTATTTTGAAAATATATTAATTGTCGCTGAAGTTAATGTTTTAAAGAATAAATATTGAATTGTCTTAAAAACGCACACAGAACCCCCCCAAAAAACACCGCACATAAAAATCAATCTTGGTCGCAAAAATCCGAAACAGAAAGAGACACCCGTTTATTTAAATATCTTTTATTTAAATACGTTCGTTTTGTTACTTATTTAAAAAAAAAATGTTTTGTACATATATACTTTTTCTTTTAAATCTTCAAAGGTTTTGTAAATATATTTTAAAAAAAATGCTGGTGAATATTCGAGCAGGTTTGCTATTTGACGTGTTTAACAACTGACGCCATGTGCTTGTGCCAATGTCAAGGTCGAATCACCGGTGTTAGTTGAATTGTGCGCTTGGCACCGCCAGGCGGCGTCGTCTGCTACAGGGTATCTATTCTTTACTTCATCCAAAAAAACTAACAAGACAAGATTTTATGAGAAATGAAAATGGACAGGAAAAGATTTTTTATAAGAGCCTTCGTTGGTCTTTCACGATTAATGGAAGATTAAATGGATAAAACTGAATCGCATACTTTCCCCGTGGAGTTTCACAACATGATTGAGAATATTTGTTGATTAAAAGGCTTCACATAAGTAATTACTAAAGCTATCTTTCAGAGCGATGCTTTTATTTCGCTGTTTTTATAGAAAAAAGCGCCTGCTATTCTCAAATAATCACAATCTAGCAATGTTCAACGTCACACAACGTCGGTGATCTAACTAGAACCGGTGGCTCAACGTGATGTTCGCATATACGGATGCATATGACGCTATTTTTGTTTGGTATTTTTAGGGTAAAATTCTCTGCATTATTCCTACTTTGTTGCGTAAAAACAAAAAAACAACATTAAATTTAGTTTTAGATTTAAAAAATACATTTAGCCCAAACAATAAAGCAATTTTAGCGAATTAATTAGCATTCGAACAACAAAGGGGAAACATAATGAAACACATTTCAGATATCGTCTGACAATATCCGTTTAATTTCATTTCTTGTTTTGTTTTCGCTTTTCTGTTTTCCAATCTTTATCCATTTTTTGTTTTTCGGTTATTCTTATATGGTTTGTATTAATTGAACATGACTGGACACAAATAGCGTAATTAACTGTACCATTTTCCTCGGGAAACCCACTCCCTTAAATTAGTACTAGTTTTACACAGAGCTGGCGGCTGCATTGCTGTTGTACAAAATGCAGAAATAGTTCGGACAATATTCACGAGTTTAATCTTTAATGTGTCGTATTCTTTTGCCGGCTGCGGTCGCCATCTTTAATACTCTGTATCTCTACAAGCCACCATTCGCCCATGCATGGAGTATTGTTGCCACATATGCATTATTGCATCCACAACCAGTATCTTCCTATTAGAGTTTTAAAAAAGAGTTGGTCCCACACTATCAACCAAGCTCCAACCCCTGTTTCATCACCGCAATTTTGCATTCATGTGCCTATTTTATAAGAACTTTAATGAAATGTTCTGATAAACTCATTGTAATTGTACCCTTTTCAATGTACATACCTCCGACAAACCAGACTAGCAGCGAAATCCCACCCCTTCATTATAGAGGTCGCTAGATGTCGGAAAGTATTCTATTTTAATAGTTTTTTTCCTCCAGACTGCTAGGCTTTGGAATTTCCTCTCTGTTTCCTCCTTCCTTTACTGCACTAATAGGCAAATGTTTAAACGTACTGTAAACAAATATCTCGCTAATGTTCTTACATAGTCCACTGTAGGTATGGTCTAAAATAGTTTCGCCTTACGTACAAGTGCCCATATGTCTTGTTTGGCAGAGTTAAAGAAAAGTTTTAAAAAATATTGGCCTGGATTTGTCCTTTTGCCATCTATACATCTATAAAATTGAAATTGTCTGTGTGTCTGTGTGTATGTGTGTCTGTGTCAAGAAATCAAAAGTGAAAGAGTTGACCTTTGCAGACTCTACCAAACTCTTTCGCCAAATTTGGGTCAAACACTTGAAATTGTAAATGTAAGTTACCTGGACATGAATCAAACTTTTTAATATATATATATATATATATATATGCACATAAAGTTATGAACAGTACATAGGGCCCGAGCAAAGCCGGACTTAACTCCTAGTAGCAAATAATACAAGAACGACTGATTGTCGAGAACGTGCTCAAAATTCTGACTCATAGATTATACGCCTTCATCTTGAAACAATGAACAAATAACCAGTAAAATTGAATCACATCTGAACTAAAGGAAATGCCAAAAACTTGTGACGTCTGAAAAGTTATTCAATCGCATCATGTTATTGCAGCTTTGTTTTAAGACGTGATATTTTAACACCTCCATCTGTAATTCCCAGATTACATTTTATTACGAGATATATCTCAACATCAAAGCACAGCATTACGCCAAAAAGATATCTTCACTGGAAACAATCATTTTTTTTAAGTTATCACTGTTCAATAATATGTGGGGACACTTTAGTGGTCGTCTCATCATTAGATGGAATATTCCTAATTTGGCTTTATACTAAGCGAATCTCACAGTTTTATAGTGAGATTATTGTAAAGATACTGTCTACCAAAATAATTCTCAGACTGAGGACCATTACAGCCAAAATCAGGACAATGCCAAGACAAGGTTGTGTTAGAGATTTTGCCAATCGTATTTAGGTATTACAATTGCAAGCGTAAGATGCAGTCGCAGCTGAAATTGAACTCAGTACACGAGTTTGTAGTGTAATTCAAATCTTGTTCATAGACGAATACTTGATGCTTTGCCAGGGCTATCAAGCGTATTTTTTATCGTGACGCAACCACTAGATGGGATGCCTACCACGGCTTAAAAGGGGCCCATCTACCTTCGAAAGAAAGATAGACGGCGCCAGTTTCCTAACCTGGTATTTTACCTCGCGTTAATACAGCCTCCCCAAATGGTTACCTATCTGGTACTGGCCAGGCTCAACGTTGCTTAACTTCGGTTATCTGGCGAGAACCGGTGTTTCAACGTGATTGTGCCGTATATACATGCCCTATTACCACTGAATTGAGGGAGGTGACGGTGGTCAAGTAGTTAAGGACACGTACTGACGACCTGGGTGTTCAAAATTCGAATCCAATTCGTTCCACAAATAACTTTCACTTAGGATGTTGGCAGCCTTCACGTGGTCTATCTCGTAATCCACTGATGTTTTTCAAGAAAGATTAATGACTAAAAGAATATTTTGAAAACCAATGCAATAATAGAATATTTGAATCCGAACAATAACATGATAATCATAGACTGGCCACATAAAAACGATGGAAAATGGATGAACACAATAAGCAAAGGCTAGAGTTTATTTGTACCAAATGTGGTTGGGTTGCCGAAAAGATTAAGATCGTGTATAGACATGTTGTTTATTTGTTCGTGCAAAGCTCATCAGATGACTCAAATGTAGGTACATAGCAACAAAAAAATGTGGTCTGGTTGTCATATTGCCGGGGTTAAAGGTGGGGACGAGACCCCTCGATTCTATAAATTATTTTCAAGGCATGCTTAGATCTAGAGCTTATCCATTCCAACTCCTGGCTTTCTCTTGTGGCTTAGTGACGGACCTGTTTCACTGACAGGAATGATTTCAGGCTATAAACTGGCGTCTTAAAATGAGAACTCTGAGGTTGAAAAACCAACCATATGACACTTCGGGAGTCCAATTATATATATATATATATATATATATATATATATATTACTAGCAAAATACCCGTCGTTGACTGGATTCAAAAATAGACAGAAAATGGACTCTGATTTATGAAAGTATAATAGGTTATGAAAAGGAACGGCTGTAAAGAGATAGTTTCTAATTTGGGGGTATCAAAACCAAAGCAAAATATGATGAAAGTAAAAATAAAATAGATAAACCCCATAATTTATTATACCATACCTGTTTACACTGAAACACTTATCACAATATTCTGGATCTATTTTAAAAAGCCTTCTTTTTTTTTTTTACACAGTGGTCACCACTTATCAAGGCCCGGAAGCCACTCAGGGATAAGGGTTAAACTTTGTGACATATTTCCATGCTATGGATGCCGGGTGTGAACGAACACCCCATAATTTTATTATACCATATTTCTTCAAACTGAAACATAATTATCAAAGTATACTTACGCAGATAGATATGAAAAGTTTGTCCCTATTTCCATTCCATGGACGCCAGGCCGAACGCAGACCCCACAATTTTATTATACCATCCCTATTTCAGTTAAAACATACTTATCAAAGTATTCTTATGTACATCTATATCAAAAACACTTGTAAACGTTTATTTTTTATTTTTATTTTTTTATTGTCCATACTTTGTGGACCAGGCGCGACGCAGACCCCACAATTTTAATGAACCACTGTTTTGCCAGATCAAACATACCCATTCCTGTGTCTCGATACATCTATCATTATATGTAATCAATTTTTTAAAATAGTCAACCATATAGGAGCCTATTCGTGACCAGACACACACACACAGAGACATTCAGCCTTACATATATATATAACATTGATTGTAACCAATATTAAGCTCAATAAAACTAGATTTTTCACTTTCAGAGCATGTATATAATTAGCTATCATTCCAAAAACAAAAGACGTATTTAGTTCACACTCACTTTTTATTTGCATTTTTATTTCTTATGTAGAATGCCTTAAACGTGTTCCGTTCAATACTGGGAGACCACTAAACAACTCCTCAGACAAATATATGTTCGTCAAAAAAACTATTAGAATTTTTTTATATGGAATTAAAGAGATCAGATAAATTAAAAAGAAAATTAAATACAAATACATGAGAAAACGCCACACACACACACACACACACGCGTGCGTGCGTGCGTGCGTGCGTGCGTGCGTGCGTGCGTGCGTGCGTGCGTGCGTGCGTGCGTGCGTGCGTGCGTGCGTGCGTGTGTGTGTGTGTGTGTGTGTGTGTGTGTGTGTGTGTGTGTGTGTGTGTGTGTGTGTGTGTGTGAAAAAAGAGGAAGATCTGCTTTAATGGCGTCAGTATAATTTGTTTTTACTTCCCAGAAACATTTTTTGCGTTGCAAAAACTAACGATTCCTACAAAAATATTAAGACAAGGGTAAATTCTTTGAAGCAATCTAATACAATGATTGTAAGTTATTGACTTAAAAACCAATGAGTTTTCAACAAAGGACTTGGGGCTAAGGTTGTTTTTTTTCATATAGTTTTGAGGTTGAAAAACTTCTAAAACTACATAGTAAGTTCTTAAAGTATATCTACCAATTAAGCTACACAGGATTTTCCGCGTTTCACCTTCGTGAGAATTCGCCAGGCTATTGCATGAAATTGATCTTGCTGCTGTTGACGATTAAAAACTAAAATGTAAATAAACAAATTAAATCTCCAATACCAAAGGAATGAAACAATCCTCGCTGAAACAATTAAGAAACAGGTGCGCTCGCGCTTAATGGCTACAATAAATGGATGTGTGAATAACAAAGAATCTGATTGGCTGACTAGCAAACCCAGTACCACGGGGATATATAAAAACACGAAACAACAGCAATTTCATACAATAGCCTAACGAATCATACGAGGATGAAAGACGGAAAATGCTATGTCTAGCTATACTTATGTTATGTCGAAGTAAATACTGAAAATATTTAGATAAATTTTGTGTATATATATATATATAATAGCATATATGTGTGCATACAGAGATAGGGGGGTGATATTTTCTGTACTTGAAATTCAATTGATAATCTGGCTTTAAGTTATTTTCCCATTAATATTTTATTCATAAGCACTTACGCATCTCATGATATAAACGACAATATGGCGCGGGACATGAATGGTTTTTCAGACAGTTATATTTAGATTTTGCCAAAGAAGGCCTCATAACATACCAACCAAAATGTAGTAAAAAAAAATGAAAATAAACACGATAAGAGAATTATTGTGGAAGAAAATGCACATCATGGTAAGATCTTGTTTTTTTTTGTTTTGTTTTTTTTCAAATAACAAATGGAAATATGACAATTAACTTTTTAAGATGAGATCAAAGTGTAGAATCTGTAAGTTATTAACTTTCACTAAAATTTTGTAAACCATTTAGGGAATTTTAAGTAGGGTAGCTTTTAAAGTAAATTATTTTGGTGATTAATAATTCTAGTTAAGTGTAGGATAGACATTTTCTACGACAACCATTGTATGACCTTGTGCCTAATATGTTGTAAATGTATGCTTTATATTTTCGGCAAATTAATATGTCAAAGTGTAGTATCTGTTCTGATACTAAACTTCATATTTCTGTCTTCAGCCAATGAAAGTGAAGATTTTCTAGTTTGAGGCAATTTAAATGTTTTGTCCCAATTCAGAGTGCTGCATTTGGGAGAGATGGATGTTCCTCACATTAAAAGCTGATTTTGCGTTGAACTTTGTCCTCGTGGTGAGGCAGATAAATAAATACAAAAAAGGATGATACTTTATAGCAAGTGTTCGACTGAGCTCCAATCTATGGTCTAGCCTCGTAAAACGTTCACAACTAATAATCGTCTAACTGAAACAACTGCTACCAATTTTCTTCATTCCCTATTTTTACCCAAAACTAAACGAAAATTCCATTAGTAGAATTTATTTCCTAGAACTGTCCATTTGCCGAACACAATACCGTTTGTCTGTTTCCCTGCTGACTATAACATGGTCGTCTTCAAGTCTAATGTGAATAAATTCCTATTTAGTCATTCATTTAGATAATGTAGCTCTACCCAAATTCCAACGTGATTGATCTTGTCTCACTATTTATCTAACATTTAACTCTTATCGTTGAGTGTCCCCTGGGCCTTGTTAAGTGGTGACCCTTCAAGTAAAAAAAACAATACTGTAAAAAAAATTTAGTATACGCGAAAAGCAACTTTCTCTGCGTGTTCCTGCTTTCGAAACCAAAGAATACCCCATTAGCAAAATGCGACCCTAATTTTTATTCACGACTCAAATTGCACAGAGATTTGTTAGGAATTTATATTAAGAAAGGGTAAACCTTAAGGTGGAGGTACTTAAGCTGCAATAACTTTCCACACGTGGTACGGAATTTTGAAATAATTTTTTGCTTTAGAATCTAGTTGTATACGATAAGAATTTAATGGCATGTGTCGATTGCTTTATTAGAATGGGAGAATAATGCAAGGACAGGACAGGAAGTGAAAAGCTCTACCGATTGATTCAATATGGCAGATGCATCGGGATAAGATGTCATTTTATTATGATAGAGGCCACATGGGAAAAGCCTGCTATTATATATATATATATATATATATATATATATATATATATATATATATATATATATATATATATAATCAGCCAACTAATGGGGGAAGTTTATCAGTCCAGTATAAGTATTAATGTTTATATTTATCCCAACCTAAACTTAAAAAAAAAACTCGATACTACAGTAAGAAGTAAAGCTTACCCTTCTTTATTAGAGGTATTCAGTCGAAAAATAAATCTTTGCATGTTAATCTGTTTACAGTCTTTGTTCATGCTCATGGTGTGTGTGTATTTCTCCACCAAACTATTCTGTCAATTTTCACTCTACACACTCGAGACTTAACATAAGGGGTATTGAGATTTATGGAAAATCTTTTTAATCGGTTTTCGGCCAGGAATTTGGCTGCCATGGGGTCAAAGTACAACGATTTTACTATTTGAAAACTCTAACAAAATCCTCCACCAATTTTGGGTCTAAACACTTGAAATTTTAGATGTAGGTTACTTGGACATGGATATAACTTTTTAATTTTATTTGAGCCCAAAACGATGAATGTTAAAGGGTTAAATTGGGGGCAAAGTTTTTTTTAAATTGACCACTGCGGTCTCTACTCAGAGAATTTTTGGTCTAAACATTTAAAATTTTACATAAAGTGTATTCAGACATAGGGCAAGCTTCTTAATCAGTTTTTGGCCAAAAATTTGGCTACCAAGGAGTCAAAGTTCAAAAGATTTGACCTTTGCGATCCTTAGCAAAGTATTAAGCAAATTTTGCGTCTTAACATTTGAAATTTTACATAAAGGGTATTCAGACATGCAGCAAGCTTTTTAATCAGTTTTTGGGCGAAAATGTGGCTGCCAAGAGGTCAAAGTTTAAAGAGTTGGCCATTTTAGACTCTACCATACTCCTCCGACAATTTTGGGTATAAACACTTGAAATTTTAGATGTAGGTTACCTGGACATGAGACAAACATTTTAATATATATATACGTATGCATATAAAGTTATAAACAGTACATAGGGCCCGAGCAACGCCGGGAGGAACTGCTAGTATATATATATATATATATGAGAGAGACATATATCTACATACATGTATCTATATATCTATCTTTAGGCACTTTGTATGTGTGTGTGTGTGTGTGTGTGTGTGTGAGAGAGAGAGAGTTCCCTTTGGACTCCGAAACCGCTGAGCCGATAATTTGAGATTTTATGCAGATGTACTTGATGTGTCTTGGGGTGTTCTTATGTAGGTTTTGTATCGGAATGTCTCCGATAAGTATCGATAATCGAATAAATCTGACTAATTAATAAAGTCAGATTTTGACCAAAGTTAGCACTTTTATACTTTAAATGAATGTTTCTATTTAGAGCACATTTGATACTTGACTTTTGTCATTTCAAATTTAATTCAAGCCATTATATAAATTAATTTCATAAAATCAACAGTGATTTCTCTACAGTGCAATATAGACTACAATGTATTGTGGACTAAGTCACTGCGGGGAGGCACGAAAATCTTCCTGCTGGTATATCTCTGTAGATGCTTTAAGAAAAGCATGAAATTAATTCATTTGATTAAAAAAAAGTGATTTTATTGCTTTCAATGGTAATGAAACAAGAGTAGGATGGAACAATTTTTAATAGGAATTTTTTGATCCCCATTCAATTCCGGACAATGCGGGGCCTCCCTGCTAGTATGTACTAAGAATATAGTTTATATGATTTAATATTTACCTATGTAATATTTGATGCTAAAACATTTTTTCTAAACTTTAAGTGTAGATTAAATATAATCTCTCTTCTCTGATATCATAATTTTTCTTTTGTTAATGAACCTCATTATATACTTTTTCATTGGAGTTCATTGCAATCTTTACACGTTTTTATTTGCTGTGCATCCCCCACCTTATTCTTTATTTTTCTTTTCAAACTCCGAAAAATATTTTTATAGTCTTGGGTGTTAAACAAAAATTTGAACATATGATTTAGTTATAAATGAATTCGCTGCTATTTGTTCAATTTCTCCTTAAAAGTAAAAAACTATCCAACAATAAGTGTTAAATGGATAGATTCGCCCCCTCCCCTCCAAAACAGCAATTCTTCCCTCTTTGTCAGAAAGATCACACATGGAATATGACGACTAAAGGACAAAATAAGGTAAGTGAAAGTTTGGAGGCCGCCGAAAGTAAAACTAATGACAACTTTTTACTCTCCTCATCCTTGAGTGGTCTTTAGGCCTTGATAAGTGAAGACTTCATTGTGATAAAAAGAGTAAATCACATTGGGAATTACTAGCATGTGTACCGAAAACTACTTTCTACAGATTACCAATAAGCATATTTCATTCTTCCTCTTGGATTGGTATTTAACCGGTGTAAGCTTTCAGCCGGGTTCTTTTGAAAGAGGAACTTTCTAGGGGATATTAAATTAACAACGGTACCAAGTTGCATGTGCATCCCAATTTTTACCGCTGTTACTTTTAGAATTTTTCTTTGCAGGGTGGTGCTGGCCTCCTCTCATATACAGCTCTTGGCATTCCTATATTACCAATTTTTGACTAACAAACTTAACGTTGCTTAACTTAATATCCAAGTTCCATGTGAACTTCATAAGTTATGTATCTTATCTCTTAGTAAAACAAAAGTAAGTTCATATGAATGGGTACATTACGACTTGGATTGTGTGTGTGTGTATGTGTGTATGTGTCTCTATATGTGTATATGTGTGTGTGTTTTTGTTTTCATTGTTTCCTCGTTTCTTTCTATGGTCAGGTACTTACAGAAAGGACCACGTAAAAATTAATAGCAAAAGTAATGCTATGGGACCATCAGGATTCGAACTTGGAACGCAAAGATCTGCAGTTAACTCCAAACTTGGTGAAAATGCGTGAAAGCAAGTATTTGGTTGTTCGTAGGTCTGTTTCCGAAAGTAAGTCATGCGTGGGGAACGAGCAGTGTCATATGATGTCTTAAGGGCCGCGGTTTCAATTTCTGGTTTTGGTATACCACATTTATGCGGTCGAAGAAGAGACCGGATTACTAATTTATTGTGTTAGGTGAATGTCACGGGTTGGGTGACAGTTATTCACTTGGGGGGGAAGGGGATTTCTCCAGCAGATAGGGAAGGAAAAACGATTGTATACGCCAAGGTTTCTTATTACCACACTTGTAATTTAATTTCAAGCAATAAAAACTAGATAGTTCTTGTCGGAAGGTTTTTGGGTGATAAATATCTCTTATTTTTTATAAGACTAGCGTTTTCATTTATTTTTATGTTTATGTTATGCAATTCTCTCACCTAAGAAAGCGAACACTTTTGTGATAGACTGGTACAGATGGAAATCAACATGATACGAACATGGAGTCACTGAGTATACTAACTAAATAACAGTTGTAAGACTGTATACCTTTGCTTGACAAAGTAAGGATAGGTTAAAGACTTATCTGTGTTTTGCTTTTCAATATTGCATGAAAGATTCCTGAATTTATGCTATGATAACTTGATAACTTAACGCTATATATCTTAACAGGCTGAAATATTCCATGGCCGTTATTTTTATTAAAGGACATCAGATCCATGTGTCAAATTTGGAAAAATCGAAATTTTATGTTCCTTTAAAAATTTCAACCTTGACCAAAAGGTGAAGGATAAGCGTATATGAGATATTTGCTTATATTTGCTACAAAAGCAAATAAGTAACGCGTCTCTGATAAACAGAAGCGAAGTTATCGCTAAAAGTCTTGGTTCGTTGTTTGGTTGTTTTTGTTTTACGGCATATCAACCCTTTCCAGGTTATTTAATGCCGAATCCGGTGATTTTGAAGAATTTTTTTTTAATAGAATATATTTGTTTTTTGCAAGTCGGTTTCTATTTAACCCATAGTTGGGACCCTAACAGGTACTACCACTCCGGGTCAGAGTGGACCTGGGAGCAATGGCAATTAAAGGGTGGCTCCACACTCCCCAAAACCCGTAAGCTGGGGCCTCACCATCGGATATAAAGACTTTTAGCGAGGTCCTGGATATGACTAAGGTCATATCCAGGACCTCGCTTAAAGTGACCTTTGGCCTAGATATTTAATCGGTCTTAAGTTAGACCATAACCGATAACAAACATAGTAACAAACCAACAAACAAACTCGACCGAAAACATAACCTCCTTGGCGGAAGCAACACTCTTAAAGGTCACGTGATAACGCCGGCGTGCATACGTAGAAAATGGGGAAACAATTAGAATTTCTATTTCTTTCCGACCAAAGGACAAGTCGGTGTCAGAATTGATTTCCCATCTTATCCTAAACACAGACACACGATAGACTTTAAAGAAACAAATAAAAGATGTTTTTTGTTTTGTTTTTTTTAACTTGAATATAAGTAATCATTTTGCTTTTAAACATTTATATTCGCGACATGTTGCCTTGCGTTCCCTTTGGATGTTGTCGGGCGTTTATTAGAATTTAAAATTCGCAAAAACATTTTTCTTTTCAATTTAAATAAGTAGCACAAATCCTTTCACCAGTTTCTGTTACAGAAAAAAACCCTGTTTCAAACCCACTCAAATAGCGGCGTTTAAGCGATCTCCTGTTGATGCTTTAGTGGCGTCAAATAAGTATTCTCTACATATGACGTCACATGATAAGTATTCCTGTCATACAATATACCAACTACTTGTCTGAGTTGAATTCTTGTTCACTCACTTTGTCGCACATTATTCATAAGCCGGGATGAGGAGGGAGTTTTCCCTCGGCACTAAAGACAACAAGGTCATTGTTGAGATAACGTTTTTCCTGTTGATTGAGGCATGTCTCCAATCCTGTGCGATTCTAGAACGTCAACACTCCAAGACTTTTACTTTCCCCTTTGAGAACGGGATTGTTTACTGCTAATCGCCTGAGGCGCCCCTACCAAGCATTTTTTTACATTTTTACAGACCAGAGTGGATTTCCTTTAGAGCGTGAGCATTTTAAATCCAACTTTCCGAAATTGTGTCACATTATCCTGTAGTTGGAGTGTTAGGGTTAGTGCTAATGTTAGGGTTAGGGTAGTTGGATGGGCAGAAAAGTAACCTTATATAGTCCATACGTGTCTCAATGTGTGGTCACGTATAAAGGGTAAAAGTGACTCTAACGATCAATGAGATGGATGGATGGATGGATTGATCCCTGAATGATGATGAATATTACGAGAGGATTGAAAATAGTGAATGGAATGAAACAGATTTGATGATTTATGACGACGGGTTGTGGGGAGTATTTGTTGACATTGGATTTAATATTCGTGAAACTTCTTTCACCGATGGAACGTTCATTTGATGTTCAGACGCAGTGTTACACACGGGTGTATATTCTGGCATACATGTACGTTCGCTATTGTGGTATATATAATTGTCTAACGTTATACTCTCATTAATGTTCGCGTTTTTTTTTTCCAGATATTTACTAAATCACACTTTTGCTGTCATGAGTGTATATAACGTCTGTTACATTTTGCATATAAACGTATAAATGCAAAGCGTGTGCGCGGGCGTATGTGGATGCGTGTCTAACACAAAACAGTTCACAGGTAACACTCGCGTTAAGAGGATAGTAAAACACTGGCGACGATCGATTCAAAACTTACAGTTATATAACATTGGCGCCAAAGATTTGCAAACTACAATTAATAATACTTTGATTTTTTTCGAATATCACCCACATCTGTTTCACACAAACTGAAAACAACGGTTCAAAATCTACAAAACAACCGCATCCAAAACTTTTAAATCATGTATGCAATTTATTTAGTCCAACATTTTTTTCTAACGCATTTTGCACGATTTTAGGGCAATAAATTCCAGTTGCTTAAAACCTCGAAAATAATCGAGACTCCAGATAAACACACGCTGGTAACAAAAACACCTTCTCTTTGCTAGTTTTCACATCTTGGACCGTAAACGTCTTCTTCTAACATGAATCCCTCGTCGCCAGTGTTGATTCTTGCAAACCAATAATATTTAAAAAAAAAAAAAAAAAGAAAAAAGCAGTGGTATACTTAACTAAAACTGACTTGGAAATATTTTACGTTATATTGAATTCAAATAAACAAAATGTAAAAGAGTTGTTTCAACCGCAAAGAAAAAAAACAAGGTTTAAAAATCAAAAAGACTGGTCCCTTTCCTTTTCTTAATCAAAAACAAAGTAATTAAGTTTTGTAAGAAGTTATTATTTTACTCTTGCATTGAGATGTTACTTTAACTAAAAAAGAAAGCTTCAAGGCTACAACACAACCTTTGAAGAAGTGGGCATTATTGTATACAATACAATGCAATACCCATACAATACAATGCAATATAATACAATACAACGCAATGTAACTCAATAGTAATTATAATCGAGATTTGAAATGAATTTTCCTTGTTCTGTCAGGCTGCAGTTTGAATAATAAAAACAGTTTCGTTGATCTGTTGCTTAATTTTAATTAATGTTTGTCCGTCTGTCACGGTTAAATTTGAAACATTTTTCATCAGGTGATGATCACTCATAGGACGCACCTTGCGAATAGACGTTCTTCTTATTGCCCGTTCTGTAGATTTATTCGTGTAAATATACGTTTTTTATCACACGATCCATTTACTTCCGCTTACACGTGTACCCATGCATATCGCCTTCGTTTAGTCACTTCAGTTAACGAGTTCTGTCAGACAAAACGCTTTGATTGCGTCATGCGTGACATCCTTTGATCAAAATCTGTTGCAGGATTTAATATTAACCCTCACTTAAAAACTAAACTAATGTTCATTGACTAGACAGCAAAACAGACATATATATATATATATATATATATATATATATATATATATATATGTGTGTGTGTGTGTGTGGAAGTTCAAAATACTAAGAGCAGAGATGTAAAAAACTTACCTTTGCTAATAAACACGCCATGAAAGAACTTCTAATATCACCATTGAAAACTTATAAGGGACCTACCTAATAACCCGATCACTTTTACCGGAATTCATTCTCTGATTACATTAGATTCCTTATAGAATTAATCTCTCCCTTGTATTTTTAAACTTTTGTCACAGCCACAAATTTAAAGTTTAAAGATTTTTCAGTTTTTGTACTTAATAGTTAGTTTCCTTTTTAATATCATTGCAATTGATTTCTTCTGAAGAGAAAAGTAGTGCTTTTGAAACTTCATGGATTAAGTAAAAAATCATTAGTATATATACCCGGTTCTAAGCATTTGATGAACCAATAAATTCTCTATTTCGCTTCCTACGTACTCATACACACAAATATGTGTGTGCGTTTGATAGAGAGAGAGAGAGAGAGAGAGAGAGAGAGAGAGAGAGAGAGAGGGGGGGTTTATAGGCACGCGTGCACAAGTCATCCGGAAATAGAAATCTTCTTCCGCTCTGGAAAGACACGGCCATATTCCAGTCGGCAAAAAAAAAGTACGCCGAACAATTGTCAAACAGACGTTAAGTACTAATTTTAAAATTCATCTTAACTCCTAACAAATGTATTTCATGTTGCCTTGTTTATATTTGTTTTTCTTGTTTTATTTATGTATATTTATTTATTTGTCTCTACTTTTCCTGTCTTGCAAAACTTTTCAGATGAGATTCGTCACCCCTCCTCTCCCCGACTACTATTCGAACATGCAAAAAACTGCTCACTCATGTTATATTCAAGTAAACTAGCGATAAAAAACAAAAAAGCCGGGAATTATTCTCTATTACATTAGATGAAGTTAGGACCTTATTTTAGTAATATACTTAATATATACTATTACTATAAGCTTGCTTGTATTGAAAATGCTTGCTTCCTTGCTAGCCAATCAAACCATCTAATATATTTAGTCTTACTTTCAATTATATTTGAGACTAAAATCAAGACCGTCTTAAAAGACAAGATGGCCGGTGGGCAAAAATAATTTAATCTGCTGACGTCATCACGGATAGTCCATACCGGTGACACCGGTAGTCACCGGTAGGCACTCGTAACGTCTTGAAGTCAGTGTAATATTTCTTTATTAAAATGCCTTCACGGTGCATCGTTCCAAATTGCTGAGGAAATTATCGTAAAGGACCAAAAAGTGACAGTATTTTCATTTCCGAAAGATAAAGAATTATAATGATTAAAAAAAAAAAAAAAAGAAAGATTTTACACCATCTCCATTCAGCAAAGTAAGTTTTAACGTGCTCCCCCACCCCTGTATTTAACACGATGTAACTATAATTTAATTCAATATTATCATCCTAAATGTTTTACCATTCAAAAGAAGCTTCAAATAAATTGCTAATATTAAAAAAGATTTTTTACAGCATACAAAACTAATGAAAATGCGAGACAACATCGACTCTTTAAAACACGATTTTTTTAAGCTGTTGACACGTTTTAAAAATCTAGAAAAAATTAATTTTCCTGAAATTTTTCAATATTTAAAAATAAATTATGCCGGCTGATAAAATTTTTAAACTTTTTTTAAAGCTAGAAAGATAAAATTTAAAAATACTTATTTATATATATATATATATATATATATATATATATATATGAAACTAAACTAAAATAAAACGCGCGTTCACTCGTGTTCATTTCGGGTTTGTATTACTGTACACATAGATTCGAAAAAGTTGTCAAAACTACAAATATATAACAAATAAATGTTATCAAAGGCAAAATAAGTTACTTTTCTACCAAACTGGATATATTTTTCGTGTTTTTATTCAATGTAACATTTATTCAGCTCGAAAAACGGGTTTGTATTACTGTACACATAGATTCGAAAAAGTTGTCAAAAACAAATATATAACAAATACATGTTATCAAAGGCAAGATAAGTTACTTTTCTACCATACTGGATATATTTTTCGTGTTTTTATTCAATGTAACATGTTTATTCAGCTCGAAAACCATACTGTGTTTACTGATGTATTGGAAAATTCAAGATGGCGCCTCACTCCCTCTTTAACACGGTAAGTATGGGAAAAAGTGTTATAAATAAAAAAATCATACAAAATACTATTAAAAACCCGCCGAATATATGTCAAGCTATGTCACGGTAACATATATTGAGCGAGTTTTTAACAGTATTTTATCCAGTTTTTTATTTATAACACCTTTTCCCAAACTTACCGTGTTAAAGAGGGAGTCAGACGCCATCTTGAATTTTCCAATACATCGGTAAACACTGTATGATTTTCGAGCTGAATAAACATGTTACATTGAATAAAAATACGAAAAATATATCCAGTTTGGTAGAAAAGTAACTTATCTTGCCTTTGATAACATGTATTTGTTATATATTTGTTTTTTGACAACTTTTTCGAATCTGTGTACAGTAATACAAACCCATTAAAAATATTGTTTTTGATTTTGAAAAAATATTGTGGTTTATTTGTATTTAAAAATATTGTGGTTCATTTTGATTAAAAAATATTCATTTTGATTAAAAAATATTCATTTTGATTAAAAAAATATTCATTTTGATTTAAAAAAAAATATTGTTCATTTCGATTAAAAAACATTTATTTTGATTTTAAAAAACATTCATTTTGATTAAAAAAAGTTTAATTTTAATATTTGTTTATTGTCTTAACTCATATCAAATGTTTTGCTTGTGTTCTGCTTCTAATATTCATAAGCTTACATGCATAATTTTCATTTAATTATATTAAATAAACTTCAAGTTTACTACAAATCAAATCGTGTTCCTTCACTTTTTTAAAATGTAATTTATAAGTAATTAAAGAACGCATTCTAATCTTTAAAATCTATAATACAACGAAATATTCAATTGCTTATAATACTTAAACAAACAATTTGTGTTTTTTTTATTATTTTTTTATAATTAATATTAGATGAGTTTCAGTATAAATCATCGTGTTCTTTATTTCAATCCAATTTTGAAGTTTTGTAACGCTGTCTGTAAAAATTACTGTTCATTATTGACAGTCTAAGAGTTCCACATATCCTGCTTGTTGGGACCTCGGCGATGACGTCATTTTTTCAGCTGGCCGGCCATTTTTATAACGAAGGCCATGCTAAAATACACAGTGACATTAGCTACGTCGCTAGGACTATTAATGAATAGATACACAATGCTTTGAGCTTGACCAAACTGACGGCATTTAATTATTAATCTCGGCGCGCTATATACTAATAGTTTTTTCTCATTACAATACAAGCACCCTTGCTGGATTGCTACGTATATCCAATATGTACTTTGCCTCCAAGACGACTGCCTATGTCTGATTTGCATGTTAAGTTAAAAAAAAAAATTTTCCCCTTCTCAAACTAAACGTTACTTGGTACTCAAAACTCTAATGATTAATCCCAACTGCATTCTGTAAGTTTAATCCTCTCCTGAAAACTAACAATCTGCTCTACTCCCCAAGCTGCCACTAACACTCATACAATACACCCAACTTAGATGGGGGTATTTAGCTTTCAGCTCTTAACCTTCGCATGCTGACCGATTGGAAGTCATGATCATTAAACATATGTACATTTCTACCCCTTAGACATGAATTAGTTTATTCTTATCCAGGTGTATACTCACTAACAACAGTCTGTACTTGGATATACAACTATCTATATTACATAGCAATAACTGTCCCTTCCTTAGCTTAGCAATATTAAATACAAAAACTGAACCGATACTCTATAATGCAAAATACAATTTTCTGATTTTTAAATGAAAGCTGAAGATATCTTCATTAGAAATGGTAACCTACTTAATACCTACAATCTCCATATATTCGCATCTACTGGAAATATGCCCATATAACTATTCATTGTACTATACATACTGTATACGACATAGCATATAATTTATATCCCAATTATACCTGTACTGTAATATACTTCATATCAAAAATGACGTTACTTGTATCTATTGAATATACAACTTAACCCTCCTGCTATCTAAATATCCAGAGCTTGTACAATTTTTTCTAGTTAATTCGTAATACAATACCATTCTGCAACGCATTATCCTATTCCTAAGCCAACATAAAAATAAGAAAAGGAAATTTTTTTAACCTAAAGGAAAAAAACAAACCATGTTAACTCCTTCCAACAGACCTGTTTGCAAATATAGCTGCTCCACTGCATGAACTCTTACTCAGCCCCTCCTCCAGTAACAAACAATGAAATAGCATTGCCCTGTAATCACTTTGCGGAGTATAATTTTTCAGTTGATATATAACCTTATAAACTAACCCGCTAACATTAACCACCAACGCGGGGGCGCAGAAATACCTGGATTAGAACCCAGACGCGTGGAAAACCCTCTCGGTGCTGATGGACCCGTAGATCTTCCCAGTTCATCTGTCTAGGAGAAGGAAAACTCTGAAGCTAAACCTAAGGGGAGGAAGGCCTCTCCAGTCTTGAATGACAACCTTCCTAGAGCTGGTGACTCAAACAAATTCCCGGTCTGCAAACCTAAACTGCTTAAGGAGTAGATACCCACTGTCTATCGCCCGGCTTCCATACTCCTTCTTTGCCTATTAGCTTGGCGTAGAGGTCGAATTACAGGGAGTCGACAGACCTTTAGTGGTCGATCTTGTTTCCTGACTAGGGCAATGAACGCCGTTTTCCCCACTCCCGACACATCCCATCCCTTAAACTGGGCACTTGGGAGTGCGTGAATGCCATAATGGCAGTACAAGTAGATTCGGTTGACCATCGTCTGATGGGTTGAGGGTACCGGATAGACAGTTCCTGGCTACTGTTTCCGACTGATAGTACCGGAGCCCTAACTCTTTGGTAGCGCTCAGAGCAGCTGCTCCATTAACAGTTGTATAATATCGGGTGGTTTGTAGTGCCATGTCGCGCATGGAAAGGGGCCCTGCACTCATCCCCGGTGGCCAAAATCCTAGTAGATGACAAACAACTGATGGTCTGCTTGTGTTGCATGTCTGGTATTCTGCATAACCACTTGTTCAGCATCCCTTACCTAAACTGAAACTCTTTGAAAAATGACAGTACAATAAGAAATTACGCTAAAACAAGGCCCAAACTCAAACAAAACCAACCTGCCTTCTGCTTGAGGCTTGCATTTACGAATATCCGTGGGCTTAGAACTAATTTAAATGATGTCGACACCCCGGATATCTTAGCACTAAGTGAGACTAACCTACACTCCTCCATCCTCTCTACTTTAACATGGCTGGATATCTCCCACTCTGCCGTAAGGACTCTGACAGACATACGCACGGGCTTCGAGTATATATTCGGAACACCCTCCCCTTGACTAGAGAACTAAACTAGAATCTTGCGATCAAGCCTTTATGTGCTTTAGACTTAACATGCAACATAACATTAGCTACTTTTATTTTCCCTACCGCTCTCCCTCGACCAAGGACTGTACCCTAATAAACAAAGTCTCTGACAGCATAGATACAGTACTTTCCCTCGACACTAGCACACAAGTGCATGTGTTTGGTGACTTCAATGTCCACCACAGCAACTGGCTTGGATTTTCCACTCACACAGACGCAGCTGGTTTGACTACATATAACTTCTTTATATCTAAATCCCTATCACAGATGGTTACGTTTTCAACCTGTTTCCCAGACCAGCAATAACAACACGCATCGCTTCTAGATCTGTTTCTGACTACAGTTCCCGATGACTGTAACTAATGCCCACAGCCCACTTGGGAACGCCGGTCATTCAGTGGTAATAATTGTAATAGACCTAAACCTTAGAGCCAAAACTGAAGAGCGACTGCTCAAAACAACGAGATATTATAAAAAAAGGCTGACTGGGAAGCCATCGGGGATCTCATCAGGGCACCCCATGACAAAATATCTTTTCACTTCCTGCTGAACAGTGCGCAAATGAGACCACTGAATGGTTCAAAACAGCAATTAAAGCACATTTTCCCACACGGAAATTTTATAGCAAGCCCCACTCTCCCCAATGGTTTACTTTTACTTGTGCAGCCGCCATCGCGCAAAGGCAGCATGCGTACTGCAAATTTAACTGACATAAGTCCAGTTCAAACAGGCAGAAGTATATAGAAGCCAGAAGTAACTGTAAGAAAGAAATAGCGACAGCTAAGAGAGAGTTTACTGAAATCACTAAAAACCGCATCGAAGCACAGAAATTAGGAACTCGTGACTTCTGGAAAATCTACAACAGTGTAGTTAATAATGGCAATAAACAATCCCCCCACTATCCAACAATCATGAGGTTGTTTGCTCAGCAACTGAGAAGGCTAACATGCTTTCCAGTCAGTTTGCCTCCAACTCCACACTGGACCCTGCCAACCACCCCCTCCCTGACTTTCCTTTGCGGACAGACGCCACACTAGACGATCTGAAAATCACCCCTTCTCAGGTGCATGCTATCATAAGAAATCTTGACACTGCAAAAGCATGTGGACCTGATCTCATCCCGGCTGTGCTATTAAAAATGTGCTCCGCTGAAGTAGCTCCAGTTCTCTCTAAACTTCACAACAAATGCCTTAATGAATCTTGCTTTCCTGCCTGCTGGAAAACTGCTCTGTAATACCAGTTTTCAAGAATTCTGGCGAAAGAACTGACCTAATAAATTATCGCCCCATTAGCCTCATCCCACTTTTTGTCAAAATATTTGAGACAATAATTAACTAAGCTCTAGTCCATCACCTTACAGATGATAAATTTCTGACTGACAAACAATATGGATTTAGACAAGCCCGTTCAACAGCGGATATCCTAACTGTAATCTCAGAAATATATAACAGTCACTAGACAAAGCGGGGGAGGGTAGAGCGGTAGTTCTAGACCTATCTAAGGCTTTTGACAGGGTATGGCATGAAGGTCTTCTCAGGAAAATCAGATCATATGGTGTCACTGGAAGAATACATGACATAATTAAATCCTTCTTAGATAAGAGAAAAATCCAGGTTGTCCTCGACGATCGTACATCTAAACAATGCGATATAAATGCGGGAGTGCCTCAGGGGTCTATCCTGTGACCTCTGTTATTCCTAATATTCATAAATGACCTTCCTGACAAAATTGCCTGTGAGATGGGTATATATGCTGACGACACCACACTCTATGACAGACACGAGAGGAAAACAAATGAACACATATCTAAAGAAATAGCAGAAGCACTAGAGGATGATCTCCGATCTATAGTGGAATGGGGACATAAATGGATGGTCACATTCAATGCTTCCAAGACTAAACTCGTTGTCTTCAATAATTACAAGAAACCTTCTCTACCACCAATAGCAATGGCCAATGACTCTTTATCTGAAAGTGCATCCTTTAAACTCCTCGGCCTAACGCTCTCAGGAAACATGAGTTGGAACAATTACATCGAGAGTATCGCCAGGACCGCTGCGAAGAAGGTAGGTTCTCTCTACCGTGCTAGAAAAATACTAACGCCCGAAAGTATCCTATACCTCTATAAGGCAACCATTCGCCCATGTATGGAGTATTGTTGTCATATTTGGGCTGGTGCATCTGCCACTAGTCTAGTGCATCTGCTCCTAGACAAGGTTCAAAAGAGTCGCCAATCTGATAGGTCCTGAACTGTCATCTAAACTTCAGCCCCTGTCCCATCAACGAAATGTTGCATCCCTTTGCCTTTTCTACAAGTACAAAAAATTCTAAATTGCTTTGTTGATGTCGAAACAATTATAATCTTCGAAAAATACAAACATGATTTTATCTTTCTCCTTGTTTTGGTTTTTGCAAGTATATATGAATGCTCGATTATAGAAATCTCAGTCAGAAGTTTCTTAATATGTGAATCAGTTTACATGGCTCAAATTCTTATTGATATATGTACGTTGCCATTGGTTAATTGATTTGAATATTGATAAAGATGGATCACGTTTACATTATGCGTTAGGAGTAAGAGATTAACGAAGTTTTTTAAGCGTTGGTTTGGAAGACGATGTAGAATTGAATGGCCACCACTCCTACCTGACTTGACACCAGTTGATTATTTGTATGGGGTGGGGGTTGTAAAGAACAATTTTTATTTAGAAGACTCTCAAAACAAATCAAAAGATTACATTTATGACGCATTCAAAGAAATTGATGAACATCAGAATGTCTGCCGCACTGTGTGTCAGAATATTTTGGACAAGTGTGAAGAATGTTGCGATGTTGGCGGAGAAAATTTGGAATATTAAAGAGATTACTAGCATTCTTGAACTTTAAAAATGCCTCTATGAGAACAACAAACCTACGTTTAATAAATGTATACATACTTTTGGCTCACTCTGTATATACATACGCACATGTCTTCAAAAAGATTATATAGAAAACCCTGAATGCATTAACTATAAAGATCAAATTGACAATATAAGTAGATGACGTTTCAAAATACATTACAATTCACATTTGTTTTTATAAAACAAATGCGAATTTAATTGAATAGCAAATATGCCGGATTTTTGTGGATTTCGAATCGCTTTTAAATGTTGATGCATTTCATGGAAAATAAATTTTTATAATTATTAGATGAACAGATTCTAAGGTTAATAATTCTTATGCAACATTGTGCATATAAGAACGTGGGAAAATATCAGCAGCAGCGAAGGATAGCTGGCTTGCAAAGAGATTAACAGTATCAGTAGCCAAAAAAAACGAGAAAATCCAAATTAGGAAGTGTGCGCGAGAAGAAAAAAACAGAAAACAAGAAGAAAAATGCACCACATGGTTGGCAGAAAAAGTCGAAGAAGACGGACGAGAAAAGCGGTCACAAGAACAGACATCTCTGGCCAGCATGCGGTCGGAGACAGAAACAAGATGCGTGTCGAAGGAAATGGATGTGTAAAGTTGCGGACGAGAATGGAGCGGCAGTGGTCAGCAATCGGTCAGACGAAAGAGAAATGAAATGCTCCAACCCAAAATGGACATGCGGCAACGAGAGACCTTTAATAAAAAGAAAAACAAAAAATCAAACTAATAATATATTATACTAAATTTAAAACTTCCAATTTAATAATTAAAATCAATAACAATACTAACACTACCCTACACCAAACTAATGTAGTGTATGAATTTATTTGCCCCTTCGAGGAATGTTTCCGAACCCACTCTAAAACCTCATACAACGCATGAATAGGCCAAACAACAACACTCTCTCGACGACTAACCTATCATTTAGCTGACAATAGTGCCATAAAACAACACCTAATATAACACGATAAAAACCTACAGTCGCCTGACATTAGAAAGATCTTAACTAAAAATACTAAAGTTCGATACTTTAACAATTGCAGATTACGACTAAAGTCATTAGAAGCCATACTTATAAAAAAACTACAGCCCTTTTTGAATCGAATCTCATTTAACACCGGGACAAATATACTAACAGTCTTTAATAACTAACATGAAAGTAAATTAATAAACTATAAAA
>NC_136499.1:6312348-6374848 GCF_053919585.1 Euprymna scolopes
ATTTTTAAAAGTTTTAATGCGTTATTTTTATTTGCTTTTTTTATTTCATCGGTGAAGAAAATGGCCAAACAGAAATTTTGAAGGCCAAATTTCGCGAATTTGGCCTTTTTTTAAGCAGTTTGGCCTTCAAAATTTCTGTTTGGCCATTTTCTTCACCGATGAAATAAAAAAAGCAAATAAAAACAACGCAATAAAACTTTTAAAAATACGGCACACTTTTGTTGTTCTTGTTTGTTTTTTTTGGTAATTTTCCTTATTTTTTTTATTTTTACAAGAAAATACTATTAAATGGACACTATTATGCCAAATTAGCCCCCCCCCCCAAAAAAAAAAATGCACAAAAATTCGAGATTTATGGTTTTGACGAGATAATTTAGCGAATTGTCCGGACTATTGCGAGATAACCATCCATTAGTTTTTCCTGAAATTTTGCCACAAATTGTATTTCATTACATAGATGTGCATAGTAACAACATTTTTTTGCCGAAAATTCCCGTTGCGTCTCCAGATTTCATCGGTGAAGAAAAAGGCCAAACAGAAATTTTGAAGGCCAAACTGCTTTAAAAAAGGGCCAAATTCGCGATTTGGGAAAATCGATGTGATAGGTTTTCGACAGAAATTTGGCGATTAAGTGGTCAATATTCAACGATTTGACCTTTGAGAACTCTACCAAACTCCTCCTACAATTCTGGGTCTAAACAGTAAACACTTGATATTTTAGATATAGATTCCTTGGACATGGATCTAACTTATTAACTTTACTTGATCCCTAAACAATAAATGTTAAGAGGTCATAATAGGGGTCAAAGTTTTAAAAAATTGACCTTTTTTTTTTTCTCAGCATTAACCTCAAAACACCTGGGCAACGCCGGGCACCGATTGCTAGTATTGTATATATATATTGTATATATGTATTATATATATGTTATATGTATTATATGAATATTATATACACAGTATATATATTTTTTAAACGTAAATAAATTTAATTAATGTCCCCGTACGTTTGGCACATTCAATAAGTTCCCCAATTGAACTCTTTATTTTCGTTACAATATTATTTAGAGTGCTATCGATTTACTCCTGACGAGATAATAGTCGAAAGAGCTCTCGAGAACTTTCCGCCTAGTACTTTATTTTAAACTATATACAAATTCTGTACCTCTAAACATTTAATTATATATTATGTATATTATATATTGTATATTTTATATATATATTATATATATATATATATTATGTATATTATATATATATATTATATATTATATACTATGTGTATATATACATATGAAATATATACATATATATATATAAATATATACATTTATATATATTATATATACATTCTATTCTATGTATATATATATATTCAAAATTTATATATGTAAACATATATATTTATACATATTATATATCATGTATATATTATGTATTTCTATATAATATTTATAGTATACTAAGTATATATATATATCAAATATATATATATATTTATAAATATATATTATATACTATGTATATATATATATTAAATACATATATATAAATATGTATTATGTATATATTTTATACTATGAATGTATATATATATAAATATATGTATATAAATATATATTATGTACTATGCCTATATATAATAAACATAAATATATAAATATATATTATATATATAAATATATATTAGTATATAATATATATATACAATATATATATATATATATGTATACATATATATTAAATATATATATATAAATGTTTATTATATACTATGTATATATATATATCATATATTTATATTTTATACATTATATTTATATTATATACATTATATATATTATATACATAATATATATAATATATATTATATACATAATATATATAATATGCATTATATATAATATATATTATATATAATATATATGTATATATTATATATGTATTTGATATATATTATATAAATTATATATGTATATAATATAGATTATATATTATATATGTATTATATATATTAGTTGTCTTCATATCTTTCTAGGAAGGATTCTTTCTAGAAATACATCGGGTTCGTACTGGAGGGACCACGTGAACGTTTTCAGCATCCTTAAGTGAAAATGTTTATATGGATCAAATTATATCTAAACTGAACACTGTCAGGTTGTCAGTTCGTGTCGTTCACCACTTTACCACCGTTATCTTCCTGTCTCTTCTATTTCGATTAAGAAAAAAATCAGCTTTTTTTTTGTAAGAAGATAATAGATTGTTTTCACTAGATTACGAATTCGATTTTTTATTCTGTCAGTATGGTAGCCGTACATCATATTTGCACAACAAATGTAACAAAATAATTTTGTTTGGATTAACTCTTTAGTGTCAGAATTTTTTGAAACAATTTTTTTTATATCGTGGATTTATGTTCTTCTTTATTCCAGGAAAGCGATAAATAAAAACACTCACCAACATCGCAGCTGCAAAGTACCACATCCACACCTGATGGAAGTTTGCGTGGAACTGACGCATGAACATATATTCCTCATTCAATTGTTGAACCATACATATACCTGTACTTTCCAGACCAGATGGGCTAACAAGCCATTAGAGTAAAAATATTTTCTATACAGGTTGTAAATTTTATATTTTAGCGGTAATGGGTTAATAAAACATTTAGATTGGTTTGATTGATTAGGAACCTTATCGCATTTGTTCGATTGATTAGAAATCTCATCTCATTGCAAATAAAAAATTGTGAGAATATTCAAAATTTTGTAATTATTCACCACTAACAAAAAATATTCAAGCATCGTATAAAAATTTGAAAGCGTACATAAAAAATATACTAACCCATATATACAAGCAGATCTTAATTATATAACTAGGTTGTAATCCTGAAATTTGTAACATCGTTATTGCTTTTAAATTTGTAACATTGTTATTGCTTTTAAATTTGTAACATCGTTATTGCTTTTAAATTTGTAACATCGTTATTGCTTTTAAATTTGTAACATCGTTATTGCTTTTAAATTTGTAACATCGTTATTGCTTTTAAATTTGTAACATCGTTATTGCTTTTAAATTTGTAACATCGTTATTGCTTTTAAATTTGTAACATCGTTATTGCTTTTAAATTTGTAACATCGTTATTGCTTTTAAATTTGTAACATCGTTATTGCTTTTAAATTTGTAACATCGTTATTGGTTTTAAATTTGTAACATCGTCATTGCTTTTAAATTTGTAACATCGTCATTGCTTTTAAATTTGTAACATCGTTATTGCTTTTAAATTTGTAACATCGTTATTGCTTTTAAATTTGTAACATCGTTATTGCTTTTAAAATGGACGAAACGTTGAATGTAGAGATTCGCAAGAAATAAAATTCTGACTCGAACTTTTTGTGTGAAAGAAAAAGTCATTTATGATATTTGTATTGATCGAACTATTCTTGTTTTAAGTGTTATTTATGCAACGTTTTCATTCATATCGGTTGTTTGGAAAAAGAAAAGTTACTGGCTCCGTATTATTTTCGTATTCTTGGAGTTAATCTCTGTTTTATGGCTGTGGTTTTGTATAACTGAAAAAATTAGTTGACAAAGGGGAGGCAACTCTAACAAATATCGACAAGGGAGTATCTCCCTTCCATTACCGAATAGATATGTATTTCGTTCGGTTTCATACGCAAATCGCCGACACATATTTACAACACGACACATTATGTTCTATCTGTCTTTTTCTTTCCCGTCAGTGAGCAGTTCTTTGTTATTATTATTATTATTATTATTATTATTATTATTATTATTATTATTTATTTATTTATTGTTATTGTGTGTGTGTGTTTTTTTTGTTTGTTTCGTTTTTGTTTTTGTTTGGTTTTGTTTTGTTTTGTTTTGTTTTTTGTTTTTTTGTTTTTTTTATAGCTACAATCAGATGCTGTGTTGCAGCAATTCTCTCCAATACACTCAGATTGGCCGGTTTGCTTTCGAATGGGTAGAAGATGGAGACTCGCGTGAATGTCGATCATAACTTCCAAATCACCACTCGCCTTCTGTGTAGTATTCAGCCCAAATTCGCCTTTTACAGATGGTCGTTTCGCTACGATAAAACGTTAAGGTGTAATATAAATCGGCCACGCGTATCTTTCTTTTTTTATCTTCTCTCTCTTTTCCTTCGATCTTGATGCATATGCGTTTCATTCAGTGGCCTTGTGCTCATGCAACGGCTTAAATGCTGAAATGACATTACTCGGCACATGAGTCGTCAAAATGCGTATGTGTCCTAGCTTGACCCTTTTATTTACAGCTCAACTATTAGAAAGAAAATAATTGGCTTAATTACGGCCTTGGGGATATATAAATTGGATATATAAATTCAAAACAACTCTTCAACATCTCTTTTTGCACTGGGAATTCATTGGCAAGAAAGACTTCAAAAACTAAATTTACCATATAATTAAAAATGTTCTAATGGTGTAATGTACTTTTCTGAGAAATTCTCTTAATCAGATTATAAAAGGGAAAATCTGAAAGGTCAACCTTATGAATTATTTAAGAATTTGATCTATATATTATATATACATATATACATATTACTCATACATATATATTTTATATCTTTTAATGTTAATTAGATTATTGATTAAAATAAGACCTATTTAACGAGGCATAAAAGCAGGCGCATTAATAAATAAGTAAATGAATTATAGTAATACTTTGGGAATTTTTCGAACTAAAGTTTTTATTCAATCCCCTGAGGATAGACTTTTCTCACTCCGAGTTCCACACTCGTTGGATATCTCGTTCCAAATAATTAAATTTTTCTTCAATTATTCCAGTAGAAATTCAACGGAGAACGGAACAGTTTGCATTCTTATAAATAAAATAAAGTTGATCTTCTCACTTATATTCTTGCCCAATAGTTTTCATACTAAGACGCACACACGTTGGATTAGTGATTTATGGCATTCATTGGTCTATGTTGTTTTAATTTTTTTCTTTTTTTTATACTTTTGATCACTCCCTTTAAGTATGATATTAAGTCTTGCTTGGTATAGTTTTAATTAATTTTACATAACGAAAATGGGAGGGAATTTTCACTCTCATGCTCAGATCTTCTACTACTGCCATCCATGAACACCGGGAAGATATTTTATACGGCACATACTTTAGAAACACCCACATTTTACTCCTACATTTATATGTAAACAATTTAAAATAACAATTGTATTTTTTTTTTTTTTACATAGGAGTCACCACTTATCAAGGCGCTGAGGCCACTTGTGGATAAGGGTTATTGAGGGTACATAATATCGCAGTAGTCGTTATTAATGGAACTTTGGTAGATTGGATTACTTAAGGGGGAGGTTGATCAAGAATTTGTTTATGTTGGACTTGAAGACAACCAAGTTGTAGTCAGCTGGGAAACAGGCAAACGGAAGGGAGTTCCACAGGCGTGCAGTTCTAAGAAAAAGCATTGTTCATGGAATCAACGTTTTGATTTAGGCACAATTAAAGATTAGGGAAATTTATTGACAGTGGTTTTAGCTAGACGGGTGTTTTTCGAGAAAGATTGGCGAGGGGGGCTATAGATTGGAGCTGAGACGAGCACTTGCTGTGGAAATAACGATGAAACAAAGACAGGCTCGCAACATCCCTTCTGTGGGAAAGGCTGCAAGGAAGAGAAAAGGCATCCCCCACTAAGCCACGAAATCTATTTTGTACTCTATCAAAGCAAGATAAGCTGTTTCTAGCAGCTCCTGTCCGGATGTGGCAACAATACTCCATCCCTGGACGTACTTGGCTTTTATATAGGTAGAGAATTGCATCAGCAGTGAGATATCTACTGGAGCAGTAGAAAGATTCCACCATTCTTCTAGCGACCTTGGCAACAGATTTATGTACGTGTTCCATTTCAGATCAGGAGTAAAGGTCAAGCCCAAAAGCTTGCTGTGGAATTCCCGTAGGTTCGTTTTATCTATCATAAGAATATTTTAGATAATGTTATATATATACATATATATATATATACGCACATAACACACATACACGTAAACACACACACACATACACGTAAACACACACACACACACAGATGTAAACACACGCATACACATATGTATACATATGAGAGAACTTGGATGCCTACTAGATACTATCCTCGAGTGGTTAAGATCTCTCTGTACAGAGGTTTGTAACGACAACCTGGCATGAAGATGCTTTCCTCTACATGTAAATTCTGTTTAAACATTCAACGCCACATTATATTCGCCTCCAAAATTAGATTGCATCACTATGGCTAAACCGAATTGGCTTTTACGAGGTACGGTGCACCTTCTCTAAGGGATGTTACCTCAAGTATAAAACTAAATGAATTCACGTCATGAAATCCAGTAGGACTAAGAGACCACAAAAAAGATATGCTATAACATATTTATTATGTTGAAAGGAAAGTGCTTGCGGGAATTTTTATTTTTATTTTAAATGATATATTTTCAAATAAGTTATCGGTATATCTTTGATCCTGGATATGACCTTAAACTATATCCGATGGTGAGGTCCCAACTTGCGGACTTTAGGGAGTGTGGAGCCACCCTTTAGTTGCCATTGCTCCAAGGTGCACTCTGACGCGGAGTGGTAGTACCTGTTACGGTCCCAACTATGGGTTAAATAGAAACCGACTTGAAAAAAAAATATTCTATTACATTTTTTTCTTCAAAATCACTGAATTCGCCATTAAATAATTGAAAAGGGTTGATATGCCGTAAAACAAAAACAACCAACCTATAATACCTTTACTTTATATATCCTTTTGAGAGAGATTGAAAGACAAAATTGACAAATGGGTGCCTCAGGAATTGAACGACAACCTAAAGAAAGTGTCATCTTCCCTTCTTTTACGCAACAAGAACGACCGTTTCTCGACCGGGCTGTTACTTGCACTAAAAAATGATTTTTTTTGTTTTTTTACGATAATCGGCGATGTTCAGCTCAGAGGTAAGACGCCAATAAAGCTCCACGCCACTTCCCAAAGCCAGAGTTGCATCAAAAGAAAGAATGCTGACTGTTTGGTCTCGTTCATGACAGTTTTTTTTATGCAAGCGAATTTGTTACGCCGAAGTACTGTCAACAAATAGATTAAATATATCAGAAACTTCGACAACAACACCCAAGCATTAGTCAATAGAAAGGCCCAGTTCTCCTCCACAACAATGCCCGACCGCACGCTGCTAAACTGGCCCTGCAGAAGTGTAACGTATTGGACTACGAAAAGTCTGCCTCATCCGACATCTTCTCCAGACCTTTCACCTGCCTACTACCACTTTTTTGAGCATCTCAGCAACTTTCTGCATGAGAAATGCTTAAAAAATCTAACAGATATCAAAAACGTCTTTAGCGACTTCATCGCCACCATAACGCAAGATTTTTACGTTACTTGCATAAATACACTTGTTTTGCGTTGGCAATTATTTGTTTGAGCCGAGATGCGTTCATTTGAATTTAAATGTTAAAAATCGCAAAAACTTTTTTGTCAACCTGATAAATGGTCAATTAAGAAGATGAAAATTGTTCTCAACTTCTTTACTAAATCAGTGTTTGAGAAGTAAAGAATTTTATGGCATATAATATTTATGCATTTCATATAGAGATCAAGTGTTAGATACGAGTAAAGAGCAGATAACTTCGACTGAAGCAAACAAAAGTAATTTCCTTATAACTGCCTATTGCTTTTCTAATGAAGTGATCTCACTCTTCTCTCATTCAATCTGAACTGAATGATGTTTTATCTTTAAATCCTATAAATTTATCGTTTCAACAGGTCTCCTTAGTTTCATTGTTTTGCCTTAATTAAAATTGTAGGGAAAATCTGGACAGGAGCTGCTAAAAACAGCCTATCCTGCCTTGACAGAGTACAACATAGATTTCGTGGCTTAGTGGGGAATGCCCTTTTCTCTACCCTGCAACCTCTATCCCACAGAAGAGCCGTTGCGAGCCTATCCTTGTTTTATCGTTATTTCCATGGCAGGTGCTCGTCTGAACTCCAATCTCTGGTTCCCCCTCGCCAATCTTTCACGAAAAACACCCGTCTAGCCGAATCCACTGTGAAAAATTTCCCCCACTCTATATCTGTGCCTAAATCAAAACGTGGATTCCATGAACAAAGCTTCTTTCTTAGAACTGCGCACCTGTGGAACTCTGTTCCGTCTGCCTGCTTCCCACCGGACTGCAACTTGGATGTCTTCAAGTCCAATGTTAACAAATTCCTAATGAACCGCCCCCTTAAGTAAACACTTCATCAAATCTCCACACTAACGTAATGTACTTGCAATAACCCTTATCCCTAAGTGACTTCCGGGCCTTGATAAGTGGTGATCCCTGTGTATAAAAAAAATTTAAAAAAAAAAAAAAATTATATCGAATCACTTTTAGCAGTAATAATGTATATGTCTATAAAAGCGAAAATAGCTGTGTGTATCTGTGTGTGTACATTTCTCTACCAAACTACTCTGTCAATTTTCAGTCTACACACTCGAGATTTGACATCAGGGATATTGAGATTTGGAAAAACCTTTTTAATCTGTTTTCGGCCAGAAATTTGGCTGTCAAGGGTCAAAGTTCAACGATTTGACTTTTGAAAACTCTACCAAAGTCCTCCGCCAATTTTGGTCTAAATACTTAAAATTTTAGATGTAGAATAACTTGGCATGGATCAAACTTTTTAATTTGATTTGAGCCCAAAACAATAAATGTTAAGGGGTAAAAATTGGGGTCAAAGTTAAAATAAATTGAACCTCTGCGGTCTCTACCAAATTACCCAGCCAATTTTAGGTCTAAACATTTGAAATTTTACATAAAATTTATTCAGACAATGGGCTAGCTTTTTAATCGATATTTGGCTGAGACTTTGGCTGCCAAGATGTCAAAATTCAAAGCATTTGACTTTTTCGGTCTCTAGCAAATTATTTAGCCAATTTTTGGTCTCAAAATTTGAAATTTTACATAAAGGGTATTCAGAAATGCAGCAAGCTTTTTAATCAGTTTTTGGGCGAAAATTTGGCTACCAAGAAGTCAAAGTTTACACAGTTGACCTCTTTGACCTCTACTAAACTCCCCCGCCAATTTTGGGTCTAAACACTTGAGATTTTAGATGTAGTTTACCTGGACATGAATCAGAATTTTTAGTGTATATATATATATATATATATATATATATATATATATATATATATATATATATATATATATATGCATATAAAGTTATGAACAGTACATAGGGCCTGAGCCTTTATAAAAAAAAAATAAATAAATCGTAAAACACATTACATCGAAACTATCACTTAGAATGCCTATACACACAAAATCAAGGAATAATAAATCGCATCAAAATTTTGGAATTCATTTTGCTGTTGAATTTGTAAACTTGGGTTTCTTAATCAATATATAATTTATTGGGTTCATACAGGACTAGCAGGGAACTCGACGTTGCCCGGGATTGAATAAGGATCAGCGAATGTTCTACACTTTCAATATTTTTATTGCCATCGAAATCGGTGAAATCGCCAATTTTTCAATCAGATCGATTTTGGGAGGAAGCTTCACATACCCCCCGCAGTTATTTAGTCCACAATACATTGTAGTCTGCACTACAAAGAATCTGCTGTTTATTTCATGAACTTTTCTTTAAATAATGGCTTGAATTATAGCTTAAAATTCAAAAGACAATTATCACAGTTAAGTCATTTTCCTATTTTTACGATGTCGCACACCTTCTTGCGCTATTTGGTGTACAAAGGTTGAACCATGACCAGCACAACCAGAAGACAAAGGCTCCTTTAACTCAACTGTTGCGGGAAGACCTCACACCCAGGGGGATCGATGAGTCGAAAAGATTGTCAAGCAGTTGGATTCAAGTCCCACATTTTCGGGGTGGTGGAGCACCTGAAAAAGGTATACCATAAATTCAAGGAATCCAGAACGAAAGACACAAACAAAGTGTCGAGGATTGGGGAGTTGTTTATGCTTACGGATGGTGCCTCGGATAAATTTTCTGTTCGAACACACCATGAGAGACAGCCGATGAACGTGCCTCACCTTGAGTGGGATGGAAAGCAATTTCAGGTGTGTACCCCAGAATTATCCCTTTTAGTTACAGCAGAGATACGGGTGCCAAAGAAACCCGTAAATACACTCACCCATTCCATCCAAGCATTTGCGGTTACAAAGAATCAGACTTACTCGGCCCCGAGGTTCAATAACTCCTCGTGTATCCGAATGACTACTTGATACCAACCACCCACCAGATAAGAGACATAACCAATAACTGGCTGCATATCAAGGGAGTCCTGTTTTTGTGTATTAGGGTGGGTTCGAAAGAAACACAATAAGCGGTATACGTATCGAACAACACATCCGATTTCTACTCGTCGCAAACGGCATTAAAGGATCTGAACCTTTTGCCTTCCGATTTCCCAACATTGTCACATAACAACTCTGCGAGAACAAAGGAAACAGCCTCTTACAGATGCCTATTGCTAAAGGAACACTTCAACTCAAGCGCGTTCAACACGTGTCTACATCAACCACTACAGAAAATGGAGGGTAAACCCTTACAAATAAGATCCTGCCAGATGTGATACCCACAGAAATTCACACGCCAATACTTGTTCCCCATCACTGGAAGAAAAAAGTGAAGCAGGACATAGACAGAGACGTCGCACTGAGGATGATAGAACCTGTACCAGTGAGCACGCCAACTACTTGGTGTTCAAGGATGAGTCCCCACAGCGGACGGTGAATCTACAGAATGATGCCGCCACGTTCATTATCGAGTGGGGTCGATATAGGTATTGTCGAGCCCCTCAAGGATTCCATGGAGCAGGATATGGTTATACTTGTCGGTTTGATATCACCGTGGATATGGCTCGGAAAACCTGATGTATAGATGACAGACTACTATAGGACGACTCAATAGAATCTTCGTTCTGGCACACGATTGACTATATAAATCATGTGCTAGCAAAGAGATTGGGTTTAATCCGGACAATTCCACTTTCCGGAATGGAGGTAGAATTCGCAGGGTTTCTAGTTACTGCGAATGTGGTTAAACTCACAAAAAGAACGACAGAAATCATCTTTAACGTTCTGGGAGGTCCATTCTCACAGGCTTTGCCTTCTCATTTTGAGAAGGCTTAGTTTATTGTTAATAGCTTGAGACGCCCTTATCAGGGAATGCCGACGGGGTTGTTTAGGAACTTTTTGCTTCTCAAAGTGCCCCTTTTCGGGGGCGCTGACTTTCTAATCCCATTTTCTGACCCAAGTGTCACAGTTCTTGTAGTGGGATAGAACTAGACATCTTCTTCCTTCAACCACATAAAACTATGTACTACTTTGATAAAATACAAGAGTTAATGTCAGGAATGACGGTATCATTACAACAGAACAGATACTATACCATCCTCTCTATTGAGCATTGACTGATGATATATTTGAAATAGTTTTAAAATTAAACATAAATAGAAAAGTCTTTTTCTAATTTCTTTTTTTTTTGTTCTATGTACTATTTTGATCGCATCGATTTCTCATTCTCTTTCTCTCTTTCTCTTTCTCTCTCTTTCTCTCTCTTTCTCTCTCTCTTTCTCTCTATCCCCTCTCTCTTTCTCTCTCCTTTGCTTTTTTCCATTCATTTCTTTCTATCTGATTTAGTTTCCTTTTTTCTGTACCTCCTCCCCTCACACACACACACACACACGCACACGCACACGCACACACACACGCGCACACACATACACAAACTTCACCGTATTCTTCTTCCTGTTATTTTCCATTAATTCCAACGTTACTTCTATCGGATTTTACCTCATTCCAAAAAGCTATCAGTTCACGCAATCCTACACGGCAGCCATATTGTGTTACCGATGTTTGATATAACCACCCGATCACTCACTTGTCGACCTCTTCCTTTCCACATACCTTGTACCCAACACTCACCTGTCTGTGGGTGTCCTTTTCCCTCTATCTACACTCGTCTGCCCTTTTTCTGGGTCGCATCTAAACTTCACCTATGACACTTGAGATCACTTTTACTTCTCCTTTGTTCAATAATCTTTCAAATCAATCCGTCTTTTCGAATTCGCAATTTCAAATTTCACAAGTTGTTTTTTACAAAAAAAAATGAAAAGAAAAAAAAATGAGGAATTTTATTTTTTTTTGCTTTTACTTTTATCTTTTTTCTCTTTTGTTGCTTTTTATTGTTATTATTGTTATTTTTGTTATTTTCATTGTAATTTTTTATGTTTATATTTTTATTGTTATGCTATTGTTATTTTTGTGTTCTTTTTATTGTAACTTCTATCGTTATTTTTGCTGCGATTATTATTATTTTTGTTGTTTTAGTTGTGCTATTATTTAAATTGTAATTTTTGTGTAATTATTTTGTTATTTTTGTGTTATTATTTTTAATGTAATTTTGTGTTATTTTTTATGTAATTTTATGTTATTCTTTTTATTGTAATCTTTGCGTTATTATTTTTATTATTTTTCTTGTAATTTTTGTGTTATTTTTATTGTAATGTTTATTCTTATATTTGTTATTATTTTATTGTTATTTTTATTATTTTGATTATTTTTATAGTTTTTACTATCGTTAATTTAGTTATAATTCTTCTTCTTCTTTCCCCTCTTCCATCTCTTCCTGTTCTTCCTCTTTTCTTCATGTTTTTCCTCGACTTTACTCCTTCCATTTCCTTCTCTATCTTCTCCCTCTTCCCCTCTTTTTTCCTCATAATTTTTGTCGTTATTCTTCAACGTCTCGTCATCTTCATCCACATCTTTAATATTTCTTCTTCTCTTATACTTTCATCTTCTTTTTCCTCTTCCGCTTTATCTTATTATTATTATTATTTGTTTTTTTACTACTGTTCATTTTTTTAACTTCTACTTCTCTTTCGTCTTCTTCTTCTTCCTCTTCTTCTCCTTTGTTTTATTCTTTAACTTCTTTATTTCTTCAGCTCTTCGCCACCTTTTCCTTTCACTCCTCCATTTCTTTTTTCTCCTCTTTATCCTTTTTTTTTAATCATTTTCATCATATTTCTCTTACTACTACTGTTATTCTGATCTCTTCCTGTTATTTGTTTCATTTGGCATAACTCCAATAATCTTTTAAAACATTGTTTATCATTTCGTCACTTCAATCATGTTTCCAATTTTCACCCAGCGCTCCACTGCTGTTACCTCTGTTAAGATGCATTTCCCCATGTTCTTACCACAAAATCCCAAAATCTAAAACACATCAACCTATGTTGGTAGCAAACCAGATTTTGTGTGTGTGTGTGTGTGTGTGTGTGTGTGTGTGTGCGTGCGTGGGCGCGCTGGCAATGTTATGTTTACCGTTTTATTTGCACGTGTCTGTTCCTTACTTGTTTTTTTTTTATTTTTGTGTTCAAACAACAACGAGGTTTTTACGACATCGAAAAGAGGCAAGAAATCCTCATTAAATCGAGTAAAATGAAAAAGAAACGCGACAAAAGAAAGGAAAGTAAATAAAGAAAAAGGAAGAAGAGTATATGATAAACACAGCAAAAAGAAGGGCAGAAAAAGAAAAGAAAAGGTCAAAGGAGAAGCTAAAGACAATGAAAGATAAAAGAAAAAAATAGAGAAAGAAGACTAATTAAAAGGGATCGGTATCAGAAATAGAAAGAGGGGGGGCCGTCACTTACGTAGACTTAGACTTAGTAACTTACGCACCCTATGACACGTGATGCAATCAAAGTCTACGATCGTTTTCTGTCTAAACCCAGATCCACAGAATCCCTCTAGCATTTGGACAATGCGATCAAATATCCTCGGATTTTTCACGTCCAGTTTATTTTTTTGTCTTCATTTCTTTTTTATCAGAGGTTCACTTGAGCATTTGGTTAGTAAATCTTTCTTGGGCCAATCTTAAGGTATTTACAGTAAGCATGTACGTCGTTTGTAGATTACTGGTGATACCAACTTTTGGTTAATACGATCTCTGAACTAATGGATTTATGACATAAAGATTTTTAATTGGCAATATAAATGGCAAGGAAAAACAATACCGGATTATATGCTATCACTTAGATTCCAGGGAAACTCACGTGTCAATTACTTACACCGACTGGAATGTGAAATTCAAGTGGGTTATAATAATAAATCTAAATGTTAAAAAAAAACAAATAGCAAAATACACCCTAAGATGGAGTACTCTTCCAACATTTGGGAAGGGGCTGCTCAGAGCAATTTTTCTTGTTTTACAGAGTTCAAAACCGGCTTCGAAATCTAGTGAGTGAAGTCCTTTTCTCTTCCGTACAAACTCTTTCTCACAAAAAAGATATTGTAAGTTTATTTCCGCTCTATCGTTATTTTCATGGCAAGTGCTTGACTGAGATTCAATCTATGATCCCCCTACAAAAATGTACACCCACTTAAATAATCAAACACTACGGTGACTCTCTTATAAAATATATCAATGGATTAAATCACAATAAAAAATAATTAAACAACACATCACAATAAATAATTATGGAAATATTAAATATAATTAATTTATAATAATCTGTTAAAATCATTTAAGTTAATTATTTGGTTTAAAAAAATGCCATATGTTTAGTCTGCTGCCGAATATTGTTAACAAGTCACATTCAACAAATTGTTTACTCCATTTCAACCAAAACAAGGTGTATTGCCACTTGGAACGCAAGGGGCTACTAATTGGGATTGTGTCTAACAGGGGACTGTGGGGAGTTGAGCAGTGAGATGTTTCTTCAGATTATGTTTAAACTTCAGAGAGTTAGCACAGTTATGGAAGCAGGAAACGCGGTAATTCCAAAGTCTAGCAGTCCGCAAGAAGAAACTATTAAAGTAAAAGTTTGTTTTTTATTCGACATCTAGGGACCTAAACAGTTAAGGGGTGAGATTTTGTTGCTTGTCTGGTACGTTGAGGGGCACAATTGCTATGAGTTCATCAGAACACATTCCGTTTAAACAAACGCAGGGATGCTCATGGCAGCGATGAGACTGAGGTTAAAGCTTTACCGACAGTGCAGGGCTTATTAGATTTGAGACTTTTGTTGGATCCTTTCTAATGAGGAGAGACTAGTTGTAGATACATTAGCCACAATATGTCAACAATATTCTATGCATGTGCAAATTGCTGCTTTGTAGAAATATTGGATATCTGGTTGGAGTAATTTTCTACAATGGTAGAGGGAGTCTACCTTCTTTTTTTAGATAGGAATAAGCACCTACCAAGGCCCGGAGGCCACTCGAGGATAAGGGTTAATAGGTATACATTAGTCAATGGTATTATAGAGTAGTAAACATAATTAGTGGAAATTTTGTAAATTGGATTGCTTAGGGGGGGGGCGTTCATCAAGAACTTGTTTACGTTGGACTTGAAGACAATCAGATTGTAGTCAGCTGAAAAGCAGGAAAACGGAAGACAATTCCACAGGCGTGCAGTTCTAAGAAATAAGCTTTCTTCGTGGAATCTACGTTTAGGTATAGGTACAGATAAAGAGTGGGGAAAATTATTGATAGTGGTTTTGGCTAGACGAATGTTTTTCGTGAAAGTTTGGCGAGGGGGGTCATAGATTGAAGCTCAGACGAGCACTTGCCATGAAAATAACGATAAAGCAGAGACAGGCTCACAACGTCTTTTCTGTGGAAAAGAGGTTGCAGGGAAAAGGAAAGGCCATCCCCCACTAAGCTACAAAATCTATTTTGAACTCTTTCAAGACAGGATAAGCTGCTCCTAGCAGCTCCCACCCAGATGTGACAACAGTCTTCCATTATTGGCCGTACCTTTTATATAGGTAGAGAATTGCATCAGCAGTGAGATACCTACTGGAGCGGTAAAAGGATCCTACCATTTTTCCAGCGTCCTTGGCAACGGATTTTACAGCAGCCTTAGTAATGCTTTCAATATATTTGTTCTGATCCACGTTGACTGCAATACAAATTTGCATAAAGGCCATGAACTTATCTTCGTTCATGTTTAACTTTCGTTTCAGTCGAAGTAACTACACTGAAATAAAGAAAGAGAAATAAGAAAAGAAAGAAATTTGAAAGGGGATCTCCTCATGTCGATCGTATGTGTTGTTTTTCGCCATGAAATTGACTAACTGATCAGATTTCGACTGTCGTGAATGCTGACTTTTTATTTCTTCTCTTTGCACGCATAAGTCTGCAGAAGACAATTGGCATCATAATAAATGCAGTTTAAAATGTTTTCTTATGCAATGGTTGGGGTAAGAGCTAATGTGCCAGGGAATACAGAAAAGTCTCAAATACGAAAAGTTAATATCTAAAAAGGGTTTACATTAAGTCTTACGACATATCAACCCTAATTGCGGAATTTGAATAATTTTGATCAAACCTGTTGTTTTATATTCTTCATATCTTTATTTGTATTCCTCAATTTTTAACGATTCATACTTGATTGTTGATGTCTGGAATATTTCTGATAGACTCGGGAATCTACACAAAATTTCTAACGAAACCTGTTATTTAATCCACGGAAGTAGCATACTCTCGTTCTGTCTGTCAGCTATGACTAGGTAGAATTCTTATGTAAATCGCAATTAATCCCTGAGTTTTTCCTACACTGAGGATTGAATCTTTAACATCCAGAAGAGTGTAAATTACAAGTGAATGTACCTAGTACTTTATCCGTTGCGCAAAGATTTTTTGCAGAAAATTCTAAGATGAATTTTGGGAATCTCTTGTTTTTATATGTGCAATCTGATTATCGTTTTGAATCTCTACTTATTCTGCGTATAAGAACAGTAGTTCAAATCAAAATTATCGAAATAATCAAAATTATCGAAATTATCGAAATTATCAAAATTATCAAGTCTCACTTAGAAAAATATTCAGCAACAGCAATGCCACATCTTACTCTTTCATCTTTGTATCACAGGGACACATGATTAAAATATTTCTAACACATGATTAAAATATTTCTAACACGTTGATTAACAGAGTTGCCGTGGCGTTCTTAGACCCGCCTTCAATTCATTCATTCTAACCAATCATCGATAGCAATATTATTTTCTACGGCACAACAACCTCGTACGGATTATTATAGGTAAGATTACGTCATTTTAGGAAAAGTTTTTTATATTCTCGTTTAGTTGGTAAACAATATATTCAATTTAACTTGAAGATTTTTATGGAAATATCTTCAGACAAGGCATGAAGCCACTTGATATAAGGAGCTAAATGAAATTCTACTTCAAAGTCAAAGTTAACCAACAATAAGTGTTAGATAGAAATGTTTCGATTCAGGAGACAGCAAATCCCCCCTTTGTCAGAAACATCGTTGATAGAATTTGAGGATTAAAGGCAAGACAGACAGGTAATATAGAGTAAATCGTTAAAATAATTCACCCGGAGATTTTTAATAAAATTGTAAATCTTTATCTTAAATTCAACAATCTAAGTGATGCAATTTATTGTATTGTCGAGTGGGAAACAATACACGGATATAAGATATAGAATAGATTTATTCTGTTAGGTACAATAATAGACGCCTGTGTCGGGTAGCATCAACTCGTAAGTTGACAAGTAAACCGCTAAGTATATTCTGCATACACTGGTAATTATATTCACGATGAGGGATTTACATGTTTTTTTTTCTGCTCGAGAGCAAAGTTAATGATTTAGTTCAATTTTTGTTTTGCTTTGACCATGTTTTAAACACCCATGCAAGCAATAGGCGACACTAAATTTAAATAAAAATTGCATCATTTGGAACTTGAACAACGAGTTACTTCCGATTGGATAATCGTCACATATTGCAATATTGACAGGATTCTAAAATATTACATGGCGTTTTAATCGACTTGATTCAAAATTTTTACATGTTTCAATCGACTTGATTCTAAAATTTTGCATCATGTTTAAATCGACTTTATTCAAAAATTTGATACGATTTTCAAATCGACTAACTTCAAATATTATACATGACATTTAAATCGACTTCTAAAATCGATGTGCTATTAAAATTGACAACTTGTTTTGATGTTCTCGATCTTTTATTCTCTGAACTACATAAAATTGAAACGCGTTCGAATCATCATAGCAAATGCAAATAAGACAAATCAGATTTACTGCAATTGTTTTTTTTGTTAAGTGTTAATTTTGTTTGTCTACATTATAACTTGTTGTTTATCTCAATCTGGCCGTTTCTGGCTACATTTACCACCTCGTTGAAATGCTTTTCAAAGGTCATCTCTCCTTATTTTCAATTTTGCACAGACAACCTCAGCGGGATCTGATCGTGTTTGACAGCATTATCATTCTTGTTACAAAATTGCAGATAGGACATACTTGTTTACATCCGGGGTCAATATGACATTCGTTCTGGTATCAAAACAATTTTATACTGGATTTCTATTTGTGATGGGACAAATGCAATTTGATTTCCGATTCCAATACAATTATTAATTCCAATTCTTTTAATATTCCCGTGTGTGTGTGTGTGTGTGTGTGTGTGTGTGTGTGTGTGTGTGTGTGTATAAATAAATAAATAAATAAATAAATAAATATTTAAATAAATATTTAAATAAATATTTAAATAAATATTTAAATAAATATTTAAATAAATAAATAAATATTTAAATAAATAAATAAATATTTAAATAAATAAATAAATATTTAAATAAATATTTAAATAAATAAATATTTAAATAAATAAATATTTAAATAAATAAATATTTAAATAAATAAATATTTAAATAAATAAATATTTAAATAAATAAATATTTAAATAAATAAATATTTAAATAAATAAATATTTAAATAAATAAATATTTAAATAAATAAATATTTAAATAAATAAATAAATCCGAGGAGTTTCAGCGAAGTATTTTCAGGTAACGTATCATTATCCATAGCTATTAGTGGTTGGGAAGGTTTCTTGTAATAATAAAAGAAATGGGCTTAGTCTTGGCAGCATTGAATCTGACCGTCCATTTTTGTCACCACTCCACCACAGACCGAAGGTTTTCTCCAAGGTTTCCGCCATTGCCTTGGGTACGTGTTCATTCATTTTTCCTTTGTGTCTGTTATAGAGCGTGGTGTCATCAGCAAATATACCCCTCTCAATTTTATCATTGAGGTCATTTATGAATATAAGGAATAATAAAAGTTCAAAGATAGACCCCCGAGGTACACCCACATTTATATCATATTGTTTTGACGCACAACCATCGAGGGCAACCTGGATTCTTCTCTTACTTTAGAAGGATTTAGTTTTGTTAGGTATTCGCCCAGTAATACCATAGGATCTGATTTTCATGAAAAGCTATTATGCCATACTCTTTCAAAGGTTTTAGATATTTCTAGGGCTGCTGCCCTAGACTCCCCTGCTTTATCCAGTGCATGGTATATATGTTCAGAGATTTCAGTTAGGATATCCGCAGTAGAACGGGTTTGCCTAAACCCAAACCGTTTGTCAGGCAGAAGTTTAGTAGCTGTGATGTGGTGAACTAGAGCTTGATTAATTATGAACTCAAATATTTTGGCGAAAAGAAGGAGGCTAATGCGGCGACAATTGAATAGGTCAGTTCATTCGCCAAAATTCTTGTGAACTGGTACCACAGAAGCGGTTTTCCATCATTCAGGAAAGAAAAATTCATTAAGGCATTTGTTGAAAAGTTTGGCAAGAACTAGAGCAACCTCAGCGGAACATTTTTAATAGTGCAGAAGGAGTGATTTTCAGATCATCTAGAAGAAAATCTGGAAGGGAGTGATTTGCTGGATCCAAGGTTGAGTTGGAGGCAAACCGACAGTCAAGCAGATTAGTCTTCTCGGTTGCCGTGCAAACAACTTCAAGATTGTTGGATAGTGGGGGTGGGGGTTGATTGCCCATTATTTACTACACTGTCATAGATTTTAAGGAAACCAAGAGTTCATAATTTCTGCGCTTCAATGCGTTTTCTGGTGGTTTCGGTATATTCTTTATTGGCTGTGGCTATTTCCTTCTTACAATTACTTCTAGCTTCTATATACTTTTGCCTATTTCTACTGAATTTATGTCGGATAAATCTGCAGTATACATGTTGCCTTTCAGCAATGGCAGCTGCTCAAGTAAAAGTAAACCATTGGTGAGTGGGGGTTGCTATTGATCCTACGTGTGGGAACATGTGCTTTAATTGAATCATTTAGTGGCCTCATTTGCACACTATACGTATGGAATAGAAAAGATATTTTCTCCATGGATCATCTCGGATGTAATCCATGATGGTGCCCTTATCAGCCTTATTGTAGTATTATTGACTGAGGTGATGTCTCTCATAATCACAATCGTCAGGCACTGTGGTCAGAAATAGATCCAGAATTGCTGGTTCTGACAATCTGAGATCGGATCGAAAACGTTACTGTCTGTGTCAAGGAATGGGATATAAGAAAATTGTGTGTGATGTCAGTGTAGTTAGAGAAGCCAAGCCAATTACTGTGGTGGGCATTAAAGTCACCTAATAAGTGAATTTCGGCGCTAGTGTCAAGGGAGCGTATTACATCTATACTGTCAGAGACATGATTAATTAGAGTACAATCATGAGTCAAGGGAGAGCGATAAAGAAAATATAAGGAGCTAACGCCATGTTGTAAAGTTAGTTTAAAGCATATGAAGGCCTGGTCATCTGATTCGTTTAGATTTTCTAGTCGTGGGGAGGGTGTTACGAATATAGATCTCAAATCCGTATATGTGTCTGTCGGTCTTTACTACAAAGTGGAATATAATCAGATATATTAAAGATGTTAAAGGGGAGGAGGAATGCAAGTTAGTTTTACTTTGTGCTAAGATATCCAGGGAGTTTTCTAGGAGAAATGATTCTACTTCGCCTAAGTTAGTTTTAAATTCACGGATACTTGTAAATGCAAGCCTCAAAGAAGGAGGCGAAGCATTGTTCAAGCGTGTGTCTGGTTTGATCGTTATCTTGGATTGAGCTGTCATTTTTATTGTTTAAGTTTAGGGTGAGGGATGCTAGGCAAAGTGGATGTGCATTGCTACTATCATACAACACAAGTTCACCATCAGCCGACTCTTCGTCCACAGGAATATGACCTCGGGAATGCCCACCGGGAATGAGGACAGAGTCCCTTTCCATGCGCGACATGGCACTAAAACTATCCTGGTATTATGCAACTAATGATGGAGCTGCCGCTCTAAGCGCTACCAAGAGTTAGGGCCGCTGTCTTGTCAGTCGGAATACAGCAGTTTGACAAACTGTAAAACCGGTGCCCTCAAATCTGTTAGACAAGAGTGGCCCAGGCCAATCATGTTAGCATACATGGTATATTTCGATGATATCATCTTTCACCAAAGTAAAATTCTAATTTAAAATGAACTTTTAGCAACGTTGATGGGTTTTTTTTTAATTATTACTTTAGTTCACACTAAACAAGACTTACTGTCACTTAAGCATAAATGACCAGATTTATAGAGATTGGGGAAACTTAGGTAGGAGTTGAACAGTACTGTATTTTCACATTACATTTAAATTTCTATATGTTGGTACGATTAGGAATATAGGGAGAAGTCAGGAAATTCCAAAATGAAGATATTCGAGAAAACAAACTTTTAGAATTAAAAATCTTCCGGGATCTTCAGTGAAGAGTATGAAAGTTCTCTATTCACTCTTTTATAACAGAAAATTTGTCTTCTGCTACTCCAAGACACACCAAAACTATGGATTCTATTAAAACATTAATTGAAATTTTGTGTCAGTAAATTTCTTACTAAAATATTGTATATTATTTGAATGGAAAATTGTGTTAAATTATAAAATAACATTATTTGTTATATTGTAGATTAGCCTGGGTGCCCGGCGTTGCCCGGATGATTGGAGGTGCGTGTCGAGCAAAAAAAAAAAAGTGGTAGTAAACAGGCAAGCTTGAACTCGTGATGCGAACGTGGAAAAGAAAGTGGAGGGTGTAGGTTGAGCCAAAAAAAAAAGGGAAAATTGCGAGCGCCAAAAAAATAGGAGTAGTAAGCAGGTTCGAACCCATACCGCGAAGAAGGAAAAGAAAGTGAAAAAAACGTGGCGTGTTTGCTGTTCCCCCTATCGCCAAACCGGAAGTAACGTAGGCTAAAATTAAGGCTAGTCAATCGAAAAGAGGCGATGACTTTTGAAAATATAGGTGAAAAAAGCGACCCCTCCTTGTAGAAAAGTGCCCAGTTGAGAGTGAAGAAATTAATGTTTTTGACCAATTTTTCGACATTTGCCGTTCGACAGGTCGACCTTCAAAATGATAATGATCTCGTGGAAATCCGTCCCCTCTGTCAAAAGTTTACATACATACATACATACATTTAAGCAGACAATTGAGATTTATATTATAGACTAGCAGGGCTACTCGGTATTGTCTGTGGTTGTAATTGCCATAAATTACGTAGTTTACAAAAATAAAAATAAAAATTCTTATTATTTGGATTCATTGGACCACTGTTCTCATCTTAATTGTAATTTTCACAACGTTTCGATCGATGTAACTTCCGGCCTTCTTCAGTGGTGCAGCGGCTAGAGTACTTGTGAAAATTAACTGTGAAAGTGACATTTTTCTGAAGGTTGGAGGTTCAATTCTCAGTGTGGACGACCGAAAATTACAATTGCGAATTCCTTAGGACCTCTATCCACTAATGGCTGAGGAAACAAGAGCATACAATCCCCAATAAGTAAATAATTTCGTCCAAATTCCCGAGTTCGACAGAAAAATTCCCGAGTTCAACAAAATACACCTGAAGAAGGTCGGAGCTTAAATCGATTGAAACGTTGTGAAAATGACACTGAAGGTGCGAACAATAGTCCGATGAATCCAAATAATACGAACAATCAATCCTCATCTCAAAATTCAGAAACGTAAAAATAAAAATATGCTTCAACAGTCAAATTCACATTAAATACCACAATTTTTATCTCGTAAAATCCTATTGAGATTACGTAGCTTATTTAGAGGCATTACTTCTAAACAACCTATTTTCTCTCTAAATGATCTCATTCTAAAATTTAATAAACATTAATTACGTTGAAAAATAACAAAACATAAAAAACACTATCCCAATCGTTAAACGAAAAATAGGTGCTAATGCGATTGCAAGAATTAGGAGTGGGTGAAGTAAATCTATCGAACTTCTGTCATCACTAACCAGCAGAGCGTCACCAACTTCCATTAAGGCATGTGTATGCAGTGTAATTATGTATGGAAGTAGAAACTGACAAGTGAGGACTGAGGTCATGCTTTTCATGGAGGGACATGATATGAGAATTATACGGTGGATGTATGATGTGAATCTAAAAAGAAATCAGCTTAGGTTTGGTGACATCAGATGTGAGACTTCGATGATATATGGCCACGATGAAGAATGGCTGATGATTCTTTGATAAGTCCGTGTTGAGGAGTTGAGGTAGCAAGTCTCATCCCAATGGAGGGGTAAGAATAACATGGAAGAAAGTGATTAAAATGAACCCAACGATAAGAGGGGTAAATAAAGACTTGGTCAGAAATAGATTACGGTGGAAGTCAATTTTAACAGCTGCCCAACGCATGAAAAACGCACGGTTGATGATGATGATGTATTAACAGTAAATGATAGATTCCAAGAAAAAATCTGTTGTTGTCGTGGTGGTGGAGGACTTGTACTTCGGCCCAGAGCCAACGAAGATTGTGCCTCATGGTTGTGTGGTCTGCATGAAGTCTTTCTTATCGGCCATAACTATTCGTTTAAATTGCAAGATTACACCGATACCGAGAATATCAAAGCTCGGCGATTGCATACCAAATCAGATAAGTTTGGCCTAAAACAGGTAGTGCAAGGATGGTGCCCATGCGCAGAAGCAACATTTTTCCTCCCTCCATACATCTGGGTTGGGGCATCTACTACAAAAGTCTCAAATCTAATCAATCCTCATCATCAACTTAACTCAAATCTCTGTCCCATCGCCGCAATGTCGCCTCCCTGTGCTTATTTTTCAAGTACTTTAATGGAATTTTTTAGACGAACTCATAGCACTAGTTCCTTCTAAATGCACATACTCACGACTAGCCAGCAAACCCCCACCCCTTCCCTGTTGAGATCTTTAGATGCCGAAAGCCTTCTACTTAATAGTTTCTTTATTCAGACTGCTAGACTTTGGAATTCTCTCCCTTTTTCTGCTTGACTGTACTAACCTGCTGATATTTAAATGTCATGTGATCAGGCTTTTCACTGCCCAACTCCCCACAGACTCATGTTAGTAGCCCATTACATGCCAAGAGGCAATGTGACTTGTATGGAATGAAAAAGAATTAAAAATTCCTCATATCACTGATTATGTTTTTGTGTCTGATACGTCGGTGCTTTATTAGTCAAATATCTTTGAAACTACAGTGTTAGCATCACCACTACTAGTACGTCGGTGCTTTATTAGTCAAATATCTTGAAACTACAGTGTTAGCATGACCACTACTAGAGTGAGGAAAAGAGGGAAGCTGTTGCTATTGCAATTTAGACCGTTACTGATTTTTTTTTTTTTCATTTTGAAATCTTCCTATGCGGATCATTTAGTTTGAAATAAACCAAATCGAAATATATTTTTTGGTAAGAACATACACCAACGTTTCATAGAAGTAACTTCTTTTTTTTTACATGGAAGTCACAACTTATCAAGGCCTGGAGGCCATTCGGGGATAAGGATTATTGCGTGTACAGTAATCAATGGGATAATATCGTCGTAATCGTTAGTAATGGAGATTTTAAAAAGTTGACTAGTTGTAGTCAGGTGGGAAACAAGCAAACGGAAGAGAGTTCCACGGGCGTGCACTTCTAAGAAATAAGCTTTGTTCATGAAATCTACGTTTTGATTTAGGCACAGATAAAGAGTGGGGAAAATTATTGACAGTGGTTTCAGCTAGATGGATGTTTTTCGTGAAAGATTGGCGAGGTGGGGGGCATAAGATTGGAGCTCAGGCAAGCACTTTTCATAGAAATAACAATAAAACAAAGACAGGCTCGCAACGTCTCTTCTGTGGGAGAGAGGTTGTAGGGAAGAGAAAAAGGCATCCCTCACTAGACTAAGAAGTTTATCTTGCACTCTGTCAAGGCAAGATAGGCTGTTTTGGGCAGCTCTTGTCCAGATATGGCAGCAGTACTCCATCCTTGAACGTACTTCGCTTTTATATAGATAGAGAATTGCATCAGCATTGAGATATCTTCTAAAGCGATAGAAGGATCCTACTATTTTTCCAGCGACCTTGGCAACAGATTTGATGTACGTGTTCCATTTCAGATCAGGAGCAAATGTTCATCCCAGAAGCTTGTCAAACCATGGAGCCTCCCCTAGACGAGAGCTATCCATTTCAATTCATGCCAGATGAGGATCAGAGCGTTGATGATGCAAAGATAAGTTTGGTTTTAGATGCATTAAAAGTAACCAGTCACCTCTTTCCCCATTGTACCATGCGCTCACGATCAGAGGAGAGAGAATCAGAGAGAACTTTGTCATTTACAGCCTTTGATATGTTGCCGTAGATGGTCGTGTCATCAGCATAGATGTCAACGAACGATTTAAGTATGTGTTTTGGGAGATCATTGATGTAGATCAGAAAGATAGTTGGGCCGAGGATGTACCCTTGAGGGACACCAGCATTAATACTGTGGGCTTCTGATTTCTGCCCATCAACCACTACTCTTACGAACCTATCAGAGAGAAATGACACATTGAGTTCAGAGGAACAATTTTAGTAATCACAAAAAGACTAATTTTAATTTGTTTTATAAAAGAAAGAGGGATATGTGTGTGCGCGAGAGAGAGGGGGAGAAAGCTAGAAAGAATAGGAGAGAGAGAGAGAGAAGTTACAATGCACAAATTTGAAATCATCGTTAAAATTGCAATATGTGTTTCATTCATATTTTTTTAATCTTCCTATGTGGATTGTTCATTTTTAAAATAAACTAAATCGAAGTACATTTTTGGTAAGAACATACATCAACGTTTCACAGAAGCAACTGACGAACCAGGAATAGAAAAAGAGAGAGAGTACCAGGAAGAGAGAGAGATAGAGAGAAAGAAAGAAAGAACTTACGATGCACAAAAATAAATATTATAATTATTTCATTCTAAGCAAACAAATAAACTGAGAGTTGTACTTATCTTTGTAACAGAACGCGTATGAGGGTGTGTAGATATTAGCAGCAGCCGTTAAAGCACATATGCAAATTAGCAGGTGTGCGAGAGCTTTCGTCACGAGAAAAAGAAAAAAAGCACAGCACATGATCGAGGAGAAACAACGGTCGCGCCGGAAAAAATGTATGTGTTAAGTCGAAGGCGAGAAATGACTGGCTATAACCAGCATGAGGTCGGGAGAACGAAAAACGCGCCGGGTGAGAGACTTGTGGCCTTGTGGTGACGCAGGGATACTTTTAACTTGTGTTGTTTAATCTCATGGAAGACGAACTGAACATTAAAAAAAATAAGCAGGCATTTCTTGGAAAGTGGTAGTCTGAGAGAGGTATGAAGGATAACGCACACGATTCGACCGTAACAAACATGTTACATCGATTCTTAAGATCACCATTCGCGTAAACACGAAGTTGCAATGATTTTAGTGTCCTATATATTGTTTTTAAACAATTATATTTAATTACATGCATTTCAATTTTTTTTCAATTCGCGTGATTAAAACTGAATAAATTGCCCGATTTTTTTCACGTGTTTACACAATTTCTGGATGATTCAAGCGATGACACAATATTCTCAGTCGATCCTTAATAATCCAAGAACAGATTCTCTGAGGAATCACAACGGATTATTAATCTGATTAATTGACGTGTATTCTTGCAATCACTTCACAATGCATCTCATTTCAGTGCAGATCACAGATTGCTAACGGGCTTGCCAGTCTCATTTGAAAATATGATGTATCTTTTTTTAGAAAATGATGTTTAAACTGTGTTTTATTTTTATTTATTTATTTATTTATTTATTTTGCTATATTGTGGGGCATTTCGGGCTATTCATAATAAGACAGCCATATTTAGTAATTCTTAATATTTATTTTGACTTTTTTAGACGACGTTAAATCATACTAATATTTTTTAGACGACATTAAATCATACTAATATTTTATGTACGTATATACTAATATTTTATGTACGTATATACTAATATTTTATGTACGTATGTACTAATATTTTATGTACGTATAGGCATACTAATGTATAGGTATAATATATAGGCATACTAATATTTTATGTACGTATAGGTATTTTATTCATAACTGTCTGGCATCCCGGCCTTGCTCGGGCGTACAATACACTTAAACATCATATTTTATTTTATGCAGATTGCGTATGTATTATTAGAGAATCAGTTCTCTATTGAATATTATATATTATGAAGAATAATTAGCTCGATGGACTAATTCGCAACAAAAATTTTAAAAAATAATGATGATGATAATGCCGTTCGTCAAATTCCATCTGTGTCTGTTTACAATATTACGTCAGCTGATATTTGGGCTTTAAGATGAATGCCCTGGAAAAGTCACTTCTGATTATTGTTTAGTTTTAAAATATACAAACGAAGAATGAAAGATAATTTGCAGCGATTTTAAATGGTACTTCTTTTATCATAAACTGAACTCATTAATAAGAAAAAAATTAAAATAAAATGGTAAGTTACACCAGAGACTGGAAATCATTCGCTATGTAGTGGAATGCTCTATCATTGAGCTAAATCTCCAGATGTCAATGATTCTGGTTTATTTGGGTTTTTTTTTTGGGGGGGGGTTAAGAAATCATTTGCTAAGAGTTTATTATGTGTCTTGCCTGCGTAACCTATAAAAATTCCATCGTAAAAATTACTTTTTATTGATAAGAAAAAAACTATTTTCATGATCGGATTTTTTTTATTTGCGATTTTTGTATACATTTCTAAGAACACTGGTACACCCGGGCTTGAACAGGGAATCATTCGATTTGTAGTCGAATGATCTACCAATAAGCTGCGTCTCCAGATTATAATAAATCTGGTTTTCTAAGAAGAAATGATTTGTGGAAATTTTATTATCTACCTTGGCCGGTGTAACGTAAAATATTTCCTTGTAAAAATTATTTTTTATCTATAACAGAGAAAAGCCATTAAGATGAAAATGTAAAGAGGATTCAATATTTTTCGGTCATTAACTAGTCACTTTATATCGAATTTGAAACCGGCAGTACCGATGTGTTTTATAGTAGATTGGTAGAATTGCCGACTGTCAACACGATAGTTCTAGGTTCAATCCTTAGCTTGAGAGAGGTGCTAGTCTAGCCGCACTGATGAGTTGAGATACAACGAAACTACTGTATGTGGGTGACTACAAATATATATGTTTTAGAGAGATAATATTTTTCAATAATAATAATGATTCCTAAATTAAACACACATGTGTTTCGATCTTAAGTTCTCATCCGTGTAGGTAATGGTAGTTACTACCAGTCAGTGGATTCGAACCCAGTTACAAAGTTATTCCTGACTCCGTAAGCTGTTATTCAACCTCCAGATTGCCGGTAATAAGCACAAGAAATAAGTGATATCAGGTTCTATTAATACCGATTAGCCGGGTATAAACATAAAACAAATATTCAACGACTGGCGTATGAATATTGAGATCCACTAAGGTTGACCGTTTAATCTTGATTCCTGAAAGAAGGCTAATTTTTTTTATTATTAAAAAAGCCTTAATGGATTAAAGAAGTAATGGCCTGATGATTTCTTTCGATGGAATGAAACACAAACGTTTCTGTTTAGCTCACTTGATATAAGTCTATTTTTTCTACTCACATGTGTATGATACTTTGTCGACAAGTGCATATTTTATCTTGTATTCTTGAAATTGTCCTTCCTTATTGGTTTTGGCATCAGCCGCCAGCAGTATCATAATGAGCATAATCAAAATGGATGTTTATTTCTGGGTGGCACTCGTCTCTGTTTTGAAGTCTCTTGCTTTGACAGAAGCGGCCAGTCAGACATCTCACGAGCAACCAATCTCCTCGACCCGGGGGGATGAGAATAAGTCTCTGATACATAAGATGAGCTCAGTTGACCTGAAGCTATATAAAAAAATATACATCTTTAATAAACAACAAACATTAAGAGTGGTCGGGGTTCTGATATTTTGGGAAATATGTTTAGGTTATCGTGTAAATACCAATTTTGGGTAGCAAGACATTCACTTCTTCTTCTTCTTCTTCTTCTTTTTCTTCGTCTTCTTCTTTCCCTTCCCTGCTTCCTTTTCTTTATTTCTTCTTTCTTTCTTTCTTCCCTGTTCTTGTTCTTCTTCGTCGTCTTTTTCTTTCCCTTTTTTTCTTTTTGTCCCTTCTTTTTCCCTTTTCCTGCTTTATTTATTCTTTGTTTTCTTCTTATTTATTCTTTCTTTTTTCTTGTTATTTTTCTTGGTTGTATTCTTCTCCTCCTTTTCTTTTTCTTCGTTTTTTTCTTTCTTTTTTCCTTTTCTTGTTTCTTTTTTTCTTTTTTCTTTGTTTTTTTCCTTCTTTCTTTATTCTTCTGTGTCCCTTCTACTGTTGATTTCTCGCAGAGTTCTTTCTGGTGTACAAGTGAATGATATGTCATTTGGGATACGAAAGCCGTATTATTTATTATCTGTCTTTCCTCTTAATTTTCTTTATTTCCTTTCTATGTTATTTTTGACATATCAACCCATTTAGAATTATTTAATGACAAATCCAATAATTTAAAGAGTATTTTTTCATTATTTCTCTTTTCTTTTCTCAAGTTGTGGGGATTTCTCAACTATTTATTTGTACTGTTTACAGTGAAAGTTTCGCGAGGGGGGAACCATGGATTGGAGTTCAGACGAGCACTTGTCATGAAAATAACGATAAAACAAACACAGGATCGCAACGCAACGTCTCTTCTGTGAGAATGAGGTTGCAAGGAAAAGAAAGGGGCATCCACCAATAGGCTACAAAGTCTATTTTGAACTCTTTCAATGCAGGATAAGATCTTCTAAAGCCTAATCAACAAAATTATTTTTTTTCAAAATTTTCAAGTTGATTTAGTACCGAAATGTCTCAATAGCGTATCTTCAACAAACCTACCGTGCCTTTCTAGAGGCAGGGGTGGGGGACATGTCTTAAATAAATCTTTAATCACTCACATACAAGATTTCTTCATCTGGCGAACACATTTTTACACACAACCGAGACAATCAGACGAACAGTAAAATGTGCTATTCACAGCTAAAATGCACTAACAAAACAAGGTAAACCAACACACATACACAATGCTCCGTTGCCAAACACTAATATATGTATATCACTTACGTATTGTGCGTATTATTTTCATTATGAACATTTTGACTTGTGACTACTAACTCAACTGTTTTTACGAAACACGTTTTTCCACTATGAACATTTACTGTTTGAACATAATTTTATCTAACTTATCTTATAGTCTATAAAAGTAAGAATGTGTGTGAGGACACTTCTCAACCTATATACTCAACAAATGTTTAATCTACAGACTAGAAATCTGGTATATAGGTTATTCAGACATGTAGAAAACATTTTAATCGATTTTCATCCGGAAAAGGGGCTTCTAAGGGGTCAGAATTGAAAAAGTGATACGTGGGAGGTGTCGGGTTTTTATCTGTTTGCTAACTCTTTCACGAATGCGCATGCGTAAATAGTTCGCATTACAGGTTACTTATGTTAAATATGAGTCGGTTTGAAAACACCTTTTTAAAAAGCGTATCACAGTGTCATGCTGGCCGAATGGTAATCGTACTCGACTCGCTGTTTTTAGGTTTTGGTTTCGATTTCAGCGTGAGTATTTCTACTCACATATCTCAGTTTCTTTCCGGGTTTTTTCTGCTTCATTTTTTTAAAGAAATTTAACATTACATTTAATACTTACGGTATTTCTGTTTATAATAAATGAGAATTCTGCATTCATTAAAATATAATATTTATGTGTATTTACGACTGGACAACGCAGGGCGGCTTGCTAGTATATCTATAAAAGTGTGTGTGTGTGTGTGTGTGTGTGTGTGTGTGTGTGTGTGTGTGTGTGACGAAAATTCTCAACCAATATACTCAATGAATTTTGGATCTACAAACTTGGGTATATAGCTTATTCAGACGCGTGGAAATCTTTTTAATCAGTTTTCACCCTGAAGAAAAAGGATACTAAGGGTGAAAATTGAAAAATTGGTACTTGGGGATCATCTGATTTTTATCTGTTTGTCAACTGTTTCACCAGGTTAAAAACGCTTTTTAAAGATCGAGGTATGCTAGTTTAATGGTTATTGTACTTGATTAATTGTCTTACAAAAAGTGAACTGCTTAGCGAAAAACATGATACTGCATGCAGTATCATGTTTTTCGCTAAGCAGTTCACTTTTTGTAAGACTATTAATAAAGTCTTAGTTTCTTTCCGTTTTTTGTTTTTATTTCATTTTTGAAAGGAATTTAACGTTACGTTTAACACCGGGCAACGCCGGGTGCATCTTCTAGTATGATTATTAAATTGTGGATATAAAAACGTTTTGTTATAAATTTCAATTTTCTCAATTCTTCATTTATAAAACTCTGTTTGTTGCTTTTACACTTACTAACTGGTGACCCATTCATAACTTACATGATGTATCCATCTTTTACATTCATCATTTTAACTACATGCATAATAATTGTAAGAGCTGTTCTTAATATTTTCAAATATGTTACTTTATTATAAAAAAAATACCCTTCCTGTGGCCGGAAGTGGAACTACACGATTTTTTTTTTTCGTTCTGCCTTTCTTCTTCACACCGTTCTTCTTTTCTTTGTCCTTTGTTTTTATTTACTTTCTCTCATTCTTTCCTTGTGTTTTTTACTTTTCACATTTTGTTGTCATTCTCCATCGCTCCTTTATCTCCTTTATGTATTTCATTGTTTTGCTCTATCGAAGCTCTACAGTATGGATAGATTAGAAAATACCTAAAGCCAGCATAGTATTATACACTGATGACAGTCTGTTATTTCACTCCCCAATATGCTCAACCCAATATAGGTAGCGTTTTATTGAATGATAATAATATATATGTGTGTGTGTGTGTGTGTGTGTGTGTGTGTGTGTGTGTGTGTGTGTGTGTGTGTGTGTGTGTGTGTGTGTGTGTATACTTATTTTATTTTCCTTGTACTTCACGGGGTAAAGATCATAATATATATGTTTAAATAAAAATTATAATTTTATTTTAGTAACTCTGTATTAATGGATATAGAGTTACGTCCCTTTTCTTTCTTTCCTTCCTTCTCTCTGTTTTGTTTTCCTTGCATGCTGACACTTTCTTACACACTCCATTTTTTAGTTTTAATTTTATATTATTTTTGTCTTTATTCGCCTCCCCGAAACCAAACAACTTTTCTCACGCCCATTTATCACACACACAACTTAACCTTCTTTTCTAATGCCAGTTCATAAAAGACAAACAATATAATTCCTCTTACAAAAAAACTCTCTGGATCTCTCTCCAAAAATCCTCTCTTTCAGACTAAACATAAAAAAAATAATGGACAAAATGACAAAAACCTTTCACAAATGAACTCATTATAAAATCACCGTTAGGAACAAAACACCTCCTTCATTTCCCTCATCTGCCCTCCAGCATTCATTTATCAATGAGGATAACATCCCAAGTCACAAAACCATAAAAGCCCGACCCACAAATGAAGTAAGCACTCACCCCCGCAAGGTAGGCAACGAATAAAAGGCCAATATCCATTGTTCACATATATGACCAGCTGGCCTTCCCCACTGTCGGGGAGATGAACGATTTGGAGGAAGAGGTTTAGAAAAAAAAAGAAGAAAACTAATCTTATTGATTAGTAATAGGGTATTCTTTATAAACGACCATTCAAGACAGACTGAATTGATTTGGGGTGTTTTCATTTTATTTATGTTACCAGCTAAATACCCATTCGTTCGACGGATGAAAGCAAATCTATATACCAGCGCCTCTTGCCTCTTTTTACACTTGCGTAACCCTTTAAAATAGAATACATGTCTCAGGTTCATTGGTGCAATATATATATATATATATATATATATATATTGAACTAATATATATATATATATATATATATTGAACTAATATATATATATATATATATATATATATATTGAACTAATATATATATATATATATATATATTGAACTAATATATATATATATATATATATATATATATATATATTGAACTAATATATATATATATATATATATATATTGAACTAATATATATATATATATATATATATATATATATATATATATATTGAACTAATATATATATATATATATATATATATATATATTGAACTAATATATATATATATATATATATATTGAACTAATATATATATATATATATATTGAACTAATATATATATATATATATATATATTGAACTAATATATATATATATATATATATATATTGAACTAATATATATATATATATATATATTGAACTAATATATATATATATATATATTGAACTAATATATATATATATATATATTGAACTAATATATATATATATATTGAACTAATATATATATATATATATATTGAACTAATATATATATATATATATATATATTGAACTAATATATATATATATATATATATATATTGAACTAATATATATATATATATATATATATATATATATATTGAACTAATATATATATATATATATATATATATATATATTGAACTAATATATATATATATATATATATATATATATATATTGAACTAATATATATATATATATTGAACTAATATATATATATATATTGAACTAATATATATATTGAACTAATATATATATATATATTGAACTAATATATATATTGAACTAATATATATATTGAACTAATATATATATATATTGAACTAATATATATATATATATATTGAACTAATATATATATATATATTGAATTAATATATATATATATTGAATTAATATATATATATTGAACTAATATATATATATACAAATATATATTTAGTAATGTATTGATAATTTAAAATGTAAAAGTCAAATTATAATTAAATTAAAAATCCGTTTCATAAGAAGGAACAACAGCAAAATCAATTATTTGTACGATCGTTTCGGAAAATAGTGTTTTTATTGTGGTAGACATCAAGTTACGGACAATAATTGTTTCATATAGTTTTTTAATAAACAAGGTTTCCTCATCAGCAAATTGTGAAGGGTTTTATTAAATTAAAATTTAAAAGACACCATAAATAAACCTCGCATTAAAAGTAAGGCAGATGTATATTTTAATTTTTCGCCTTTTGAAATAAGGAACTATGGTTAAAGTACTCATATTGTAATAATTATTGTCCGTAACTTGATGTCTACCACAATAAAAACACTGTTTTCCGAAACGATCGTACAAATAATTGATTTTGTTGTTGTTCTTTCTTATGAAACGTATTTTTAATTTAATTATAATTTGATTTTTAAATTTTAAATTATCAATCCCATTAGGAAATATTAAATTAGCTCTAGGATATTTACCTATCGAGCTTATTATATATCTAAATTACAACGAGCACTTTTTCTTTCCTGTATTTTAATTAAACTAATAATTTCACTATTACATTAAAATACACTCTGCTGTTTAGACTATTGTTCTAATCTCCTTTAAATTATACAAATATATATATATACACAGATATATATATATACAAATATATATATATGTATACAATAATTATATATATGTATACATATATATATGTATACAAATATATATATGTGTATACAAATATATATATATATATATATGTGTGTGTATACAAATATATATATATATATATATATGTACACAAATATATATGTGTATACAAATATATATATATATGTGTGTATACAAATATATATATATGTGTATACAAATATATATATATATATATATGTATACAAATATATATATATATGCATACAAATATATATATATATATATATATATATACAAATATATATTATGGCTATGTAAAGACTAAATTTAAACTTGTTCGAAAACATTATTTATTTAAGATTGTGAAATTAAAAAATAAAAATGAATGTGTCAGCTGACCGGTTTCGAAGCTCGCTCAACAGAGCTAAAATCGAGCTTAATTACGTTTTAAAAAGAAAAGGGGGGAACAATGAATCGGAGATGAAAAAGTAGGGGAGAATATATGTATATATATAAAAAAAAAAAAGAAAAAAGAGGATGGATGAATTAATTATTAAATAGAAACTAGATTAAGCCCTAAGAGATTCCTTTTTTGTTTGTAAAGAGAATCTCTTAGAGCTTAATCTATATATATATATATATATAGAGAGAGAGAGAGAGAGAGAGAGACTTGTTTGTAATATACTGAATTTTACTGGGTTCATATAATTTAGTAATTTTTTCATATACCAATGAATTTTAAGCCAAAAAGCGGTGATTTAAAAAGTAAGCTCCAAAATTATCATATTTCATAATTGAGCATTTATATACTGTTTTAACAAAACCAAGACTTCAAAAAAGGAATTGGTAGCAACAAAAGGTGTATTTCATTGTAAGTTACAATTGTTTTAAGACCGGTTGAACGATTTCAAGCATTATGGCGTTTGAAAATTTTCATATAACCAGCCTTTCTTCAGACTTCTTGAATAAAAAAACACTTAACAATAGAACATTATTTAAAGAAATGCCCCTTAAAGGAAATGAAGCATGCGAAAACATTTATCCCGGACGCATCCTTTGTCAAGAGATTATTTAAATATTAATATATCACCTAATTTTCTTATCCTTATTTAAAAACCTGTCATAAGAAGTTTCCACAAAACCCGTAAACATTTAATATCTTTTAATAATACTATTCATTGAATTCCTAAATTAGATTTATATATTTCTTTATTTCACATAATTAATTTTTTTTTTAAATTGTTTTAAATTTTTATTTTTATATTTATAATATGGCCAGAACAATCTAGCTATAACGTTACGGTTATTTTTAGTTTCGTATTCGCCCAATGGTCGCTTCAATGTTTACAAAATATCGACTATCTTATTACTTAGATTAAAGACCAGTTTTAGGTTAATATTTTATTAAATAGGGAAATAAAGAATGACATTACCTTATATTTATTAATCCTCATACAACATTCCAAGATAGGGATCATATTCTATTTTTTTTATTATTATTTAATATTTTATAATTCTCTTTCGTTCTAATCTATTGTGGTTCTCGATAGTTTGGAAAACCTAAATACGAAGGGAGATAATCTATCACGTTATTAATTTTTCAAAAATTATGTGGAAAAAAGGTCTGCGTAGGTACTTATAACAGTTAAAGGGAGACAACTAGGGCCGTTTGATGTTTCAAGTCTAATAAATACTAAAAAGCGTCTAGGATTTATTAATTAATTTAATTAAACAGATACAGAAAAGGCTATGATAGCTCATTTAACAAATTAAGAATTTAAAGTATATTTTTAATCTTAAAGTTGGGTTTAACCTGCATCTGCCATCCATCCATAATCTACTGGGGTTACTCATGGCTCCAAAACCAAAATTACAATTCGTGTATTGTGTTCTTAGATACCTAAATAAAATAATACATATCCTCTTAATAATTATTCTGACAACAAAACCAGCCAATAGCTACAAATGTGTTTCACTCCGATGAAAAGGTGTTTACCCTTGCATTTTTGGATAAAAACATTTAGAACAAGAGTAAATCAATCAGCAGAGATTCTACAAGCTTTAGTTTTCAGAGAACAATATCAATTAATTTCCAATCCACTAATTGCTAATTTATTTTTTTAATAATTGCTAGTTTATTGTTAATTGCTTTATTGAACTGGAAACGGTACTACTTATTTCACCATCAATACTACTACAACTAAATACTAAAAAAAAATGCACGCGGTTATGGAACAATGTTTCTAATCTTTGTTGAGCTTTATACTTTATCTATATTTCTTATCCAGTTTAGAATAATAGAAACTATATTTGGTTACTAGATTTGGATCCTTCGTTTAGATTACATCATTCCAAGCTATTTAACTCTACATTAAAATTTGGCCTTTTATCCAAGGATCTTTATTGTTATAAACAGTTTTACCTCAGTTACATTTAACGCGTGATAGTAGAAACTTATTCATGTGAAGACATCCTTGTATAGTATCTAGCCTTTTATTCAAAATTTCTTCTTTAGAATTCACTATGTGGAAGGCTTCCAATAAACATAGATTGCATCTTTTTGGTTTCCCAGGGATATACCTCCTCCCCCTATCAACTAATGACTATTTCAATTTAAAATCTTTATTATTTCTATTAAGTTCCATGACCCAATCCCCTAATGCAGTTGTATTCCTCCTTTTATTTCTATTGTTGATTCTTGTACCCTCCTCCCTGCTATCGTTAACACCTTCTCTATTAGTTTCCATCTCTGGTTCCTTGTTAAAGGATACTACATGGTTTCTATATCTTTCCTTAAACACGCCACTCGTGGCCCCAAGATATATCTTCCTAGTACTGTCGGTCTTAATCTCGCATTTATACACTATTACTTCACCCTCAACTGGGCATGTTTCTGCAGGGAGGGGTCGCTTTTTTCGCCGATATTTTCAAAAGTCATCGCCTCTTTTCGATTGACTAGCCTTAATTTAAACATTTGTCACTTCCGATGGGCGCAAGGTTTTTTTTTCACGTTCTTCTCCTCCTTCACGGTACGGATTTGATCCTGCCTACTACCACTTTTTGTTTTTTGCTCAACACAGACTATATACTACACAATGCGACACACTAGTTTGTGTAAATATCTCCAAAAAAGTTGAATATCAATTGAATGCAATAGCAAGTCCAGATATCAGATATAACGACTGGAAATAAATCATAAACCATCCAATATGACTACAGTTACGTACTATTTAATCTGGCATAATTATATTGGACAAGAAGGAGAAAACCATCACAGTACAAGTTGGTGTCCCAATGATACTAGGTTACACAGAACTGGGGGATAAAGATGATAACGAAATACCAAGATCTTATGTACAACATAAAAAGAAACTGGAATCTTAGGAAGATCTCCGTCATTTCAGTAATTGGAGGAACAACCGGGCTAATAAAAATGAATTTTAAAAACTACCTGCATATATACCCGGTGAACCAAGTGCGAAAGAAATACAAACAATTTCATTTAAACTGACGATTAGACTCTTTAAAATATCTTTTTGTTGGACTGTATCAGATAGCGCGTGAATGTTTGGCATTATCTCCAGCGAGAACAAGATAAGAAAATTACAAAAGTGTGTGTGTGTGTGTGTGTGTGTGTGTGTGTGTGTGTGTGTGTGTGTGTGTGTGTGTGTGTGTGTGTGTGTGTGTGTGTAGAGAGAGATGTCTTTGCTATATACGTTATGATATGTTCTCTTCTGTGGATGAAGACTTCTCTGTTGGATGCTGGTCGAGTATCTTCTAATGCGTGAGAGACAGAGAAGTGTTTCTTAATTTGTTGTTTCTTTTTGGAGTTTTTTTTTTTTATTAATTAACACAGAACGCAGTAGATTACTGTTGTGGGATACAAATCACTCCTATTTCAGAACTAAGTGGAATCAACCAGTCCGATGACTTCCACTGGTTTCAGAGACTAAATGGAGACATTCATACCATGTTTAACCGCATGCTACACGTTTCCCTCATACCACTTTAGTGGCTCCTGTATTCTTTATGATAAATACATATTATATTTTATACACTTTACACTACTTGTGGTTTCTTCCATTTGTGACCATAGCACGGGTTTACAACAATTACTGTTTCATCATTTTTATTGCCCTGAGTTACATTTTTGTCTCCCGTATTTGTGGAATTCACACACACACACACACACACACACACACACACACACACACACACACACACACACACACATACACACACATACGAACGTAGTTCGAAAAGTAAAGCCTCTTTTGTTTTAAATTAAAAAAAGTTTAAAAGTTACGAAGACGGGAGTGGAACCATTTAATCGAGCGAACTTTAACCCTCCAGGATATATTTTTCTACATGGTCACCACAATTTGATAAACGATAGTGGTAAATGCGTGTCTTCAGCACGCTTTGTCATACGAGGGTAGTTTCCAAAATTTAAGCCTCTTTTTTCTTGAATCAAAAAAGTTAAGAATCTACAAAAACGTGAGTGGTACAATGTAAACGAACATAATTTAATTCTCCAAAGTTTATTTTTCTACATAGTCACCATTATTCTCAATGCACTTTTGTCAATAAGTAAATGACGAATCTCTGCTTCTGATGCACGTCCATAACGGGTACTTTTCTTAAAGTTTGGTCATCACAACAATGCAATTTTTTATCTATTCGGGCGGAATAAAAAGAGGAGGCATTACTTTTGGAACGCTTCTCATATGTGTGTATTGCGTGTGCGTGTGTGTGTGTATGTTTGTTTTTTACAAAGGAATAACCACTTTTCAAAGTTCAGAGGTCATTCGAGGATAAGGGTTAAAGAGTGTACAGTGCTCAAATGGGACAATATCATAGTAATCGTTAGAAGTGTAAATTTAGTAAATTGGATTACTTAAGGGAAACGGTTCATCAAGAACTTGTCTACATATGACTTGAAGACGGTCATATTGTAGTCATCTGAAAAACAGGTATATATATATATATATATATATATATATATATATATATATATATATATATATATATACTGCTGATCAAAAATTTAAGACCACTTAAAAATCTTTTTAAAAAAATTGGGGGGGGCAGATTTTAAACTCTTCCGACTTAAGGTTACCAATACTACAATCTAAAAGGTTATGAAAACAAAAATCTACATTCTAAAGATTTATTTTTAAAATTTAGATTTTTATTAAATTAGGCTTTTTACACATGATCAAAATTATAAGACCAGAGACAAAAATTCTATTAAATTGTACAAAAAGTGTATGAAAAGTGTATGAAAACATTCAACAATCAAACTCAATAATGAGTTCTACCTCCACTGCTTTTGATGACTTCAAAAATTCTTTGGGGCATGCGAGAAATAAGGGTTTCCATTAAGGTGCGGGGGATCCTGACCCAGTTTCTGTAGATGGCTTCACGAAGTTCATTTTTTGTTGAATATTGTTTGCCATTTCGATAAACCTCTCTTGTCATCCATCCCCAAACATTTTCAATTGGGTTCAAGTCCGGTGAGCATGCAGGATGTCCCAAGAGATGGACTCCATTTTTTTGTAGAAAGCTCCAGGTCCGTCTTGCAGTGTGGATTGCAGCATTATCCTGTTGGAATAACCATCCGTCCTCACACAAACGATGACCCTCCATCATCAAATATGCTTTCTGTAGCATGCTAACATAACCAGCTGCTGTCTGACGACCCTGCACCTCCTGATTCTCCTACTGAATGTAGGAGAAATTTGGCGGAAGGGGAGCGCCTACTAAAGGATTTTGCTTTTCCATAATTCTCAGTGTTTTTAGAAAGTTGCAAATAAGTTTCACTGCGATTTACCTAGGCTGCTATCGCTCGCTGTGACAAACCTTGCTTATGGAATCCTAGAATTTGAGAGCGCTCAACTTCGGTTAGTTTTCTTGCTTTATGCATGCCAACACATTTATACAGTGATTGTTAATCTCTAACTGAACTAAAACATAAGAATTACCATAAATCTAACAATTTATACTCTTGGTCTTGTAATTTGGATCATGTGTAAAAAGCCTAATTTAATAAAAATGCAAATTTTTAAATAAAATTTTTGGAATGTACTTTTTTGTTTCCATAACCTTTTAGATTGTAGTATTAGCAACCTTAAGTCGGAAGAGTTTATAATCTATCCTTAAAACTGGTTTCTTTTTAAAAAAAAATTTTAAGTGGTCTTAAATTTTTAATCAGCAGTGTATGTATGTGTATATATATATATACATGTATTTATTTAAATATATATATATATATATTTATATAAAATGGGTTAAGAAATTTCAACGAAAGAAAGATGTATATTTAAATAAGGGAGTAGTCACCAACAATGTGTATTTTTTAACATTATTTTATTATTCCGTGTCTTGGTTTTTCATACAGAATTATGTTTGGATCATTGTAATAATGTTTTTAAGTCATTGAAATCGTTTACGCGCGTTTCAGACGGTCTGTGGTGCGTCCTCGTCAGAAATTATTTTCAAATGTGTTGGAGATGTAAAAATGGCGATTTTCGTAGTTAATTTGAAGTTTTTCCAAGGGGTGGAGGCTTGTAAGTGTTTATTATTCATTGGTATGCTGAATTTTTATTGCTCTTTTATTGGGCTTGTCCAGGGAGACATTGACCTGGCTGTAGTCGCTATCTCTTTCTGCTAATGTTTTTTTTTTCTTTAGGGTGGGGTAGGGTGTGTGTGTGTGTTTATGTGTGTGTGCGCGTGTGTGTGCGTGTGTGTGTTTGCTTTTATTGGTTTGGGAATGCAACATCAAAATTGCAGATAACAGACACCTCTATGTTTCAAAACACGTACACACATGCAGTGGAAACAGCTTCAAAATAATGCCAATCTTCCAAACAGACAATTATTTTATTTACTTACACAGGAAAAAAAACTTCATCGCCAGATTCACTCCTGAACTAAACAGAACCTAATACCATCACACAAAAACATGAAATGCAAGGTACACTCGCATGCACACCCATACACATACACATATACACACCCACACATAAATCAGAACCGACACATTAAAACACACACACACGTGCGCGCATACAACCACACACAGACATAACACCCCTATCTCTAATACAACACACTGAACAATACCAACCCTACTTAACCTCGAAACCAACAACACTAGGAGACACCTAGAACCATAGTATAATATCTGTTCCAACACCTCGCTCCCTCCTCAGTCAGTGGAGGAGAACCCCCTCATGACTGAAACGACTATCATCCCTTCTATCGTCCCCCTCCCATGCCTCCCTCTGGGGAACAAAATCTTCCCCACACTAGGAACCGATCCTGGGTCTGGCCATACCCACATGGGGAGACAAATAAATAGAAACATTTCAAAAATCCCCTATTTTAAATACACCCCTCTTTCCAAACAAACATAATATAAGGAATACCCGAAGAGACTAAAACGAAAAATCACAATACTAAAATCCAAGAATCCAAAAAATAAATATCAAAATAGAATGAAAGCACCCCTACCCTTATTTCAGAAGAGCCAGTCCCCCCTCCCCACACATACACATTAATAACGACCTCGGACCACAGCCGCCTTCCTAAGGAAGCAAATAACCCCAAAATACTATAAAACAACATACACATTCCCAAACTAATAAAAGCAAACACACACACACGCACACACACGCGCACACACACACACATAAACACACACACACACACACACCCTACCCCACCCTAAAGAAAAAGAAAAAAACATTAGCAGAAAGAGATAGCGACTACAGCCAGGTTATGTCTCCCTGGACAAGCCCAATAAAAGAGCAATAAAAATTCAGCATACCAATGAATAATAAACACTTACAAGCCTCCACCCCTTGGAAAAACTTCAAATTAACTACGAAAATCGCCATTTTTACATCTCCAACACATTTGAAAATAATTTCTGACGAGGGCGCATCACAGACCGTCTGAAACGCGCGTAAACGATTTCAATGACTTAAAAACATTATTACAATGATCCAAACATAATTCTGTATGAAAAACCAAGACACGAAATAATAAAATAATGTTAAAAAATACACATTGTTGGTGACTACTCCCTTATTTAAATATATATATATATATATATATATATATATATATATAAACATCTTACACGGGATCAGAAGTGGTTTTGTGAGGCCACAACACTAGGAGAAGCGCATTTTGATCTATAAAGAAAATGCCAGAGCGGCGACGTCGGCATTTCCCAGTAGGAATAAACACACATATACATATATATGGGGGGGTACCATCCCAACGAGTTTAAATTCCTACTTCCGAGGCATCAGTTTCGGTTATAGCCGGCTGGATGACCACATTCCTTGTTCGAGACAAAGTAGGTTCATTCCATAGTTGGATTTTTGCCGCGATTTGCTTGATCTGTGTTAGTTAATAGACTTTTATGTGTGTGACACGTTTGCTCATGTGGCAGAGTACTCGCCTCGCCTGCAGGAAGCTCGGGTTTCGGATATGTCTAACTAATGAGCCTAAACAATCTTTGTACTTGCTTTCACTTATGAATGAAATGTAAACGATAGTATTTCATTTCTCATAGACTCCAGCAAAGATGAATTCGTTACTTTCCCGTATAAAAAGACTATTGCAACAAATTCCTGTATCTTAAACTTCAAAAATGAATGTCCATACAAAATCGCAATTATAAAGAATCTAATTAATCGAGCTAAATTGATCTCCTCAAATAATAAAAATATTCTACAGCGAATTAAAAAATATCAAACACGCCTTAATAACTAATTCCCCAATTTTTTAGTCTATAAACAAACTATATTAATAGAAACCTAGACCAAATTAATAATAACTAAGTTATACCCACCTCATCAATATATTCTGTCGCAACCAACTACACCACAACTTTAAATCCGATGAAAAGGTACTAAGAAAAATGATACACCGGTATATATATATCCAGCCAATAATAAAATCAGCTTTATCATCTACTTCAAGAAATTAACAACGATTAACCTTATAATTAAAAACAACACTTCCCGGACAACAAAATCGACGAAACTAATGTAGTCTACTAATTCAAATGCCCCTTGGGAGAATGCATCTCCAACAATAGAAACACCAATCGCTACATTGGACACATGACCAACACATTGTTCAGACGATTAACCCCACACTTTTCAGATACAAGCTCGATATGTCAACACTTAAAACAACATGGCTACTCACATTCCCAATTTAGAAAAATCATGGTTGAAAACACGGAAATTATTCATATGACTAAAAAGATAAAAAATACTGGAAACACTGCATAAAAGAGCAAAACCGACAAAAATTAACAGTGAAAAGTTTTAAAAAGTTTGTTTTTCTTTCAGGTATGTATTAATTTACCAAATAGTTTTTTCTTTCTACATTTTCCCTCATCATCCCCCATAAAATACTAATGTTAAAATGTATTATTACAATTTATTGTTGTCAATTTGTGCTTTGTGATTCGCTTGTTATTTTCCTAAAAATAAACGCATTTTCCAATTGTGAATCAATGTCTCCCCACATTCTTTTGCAAAATAAAACTGTCGACGCCATTCCTATTTAGTATACTTTTAAAATAGTCATACTAATCAACGCGCTGCCTAGCGTCGAATTTTAGCAAAAGAGGTAGAATCAAGTCGGGAATGACTCGTGGAAATCAGCTGAGTAGCTCAAGAATTGTATACGTTAACATTGCCAAATGATTTTTTTCTTTACTTATCATATTTACATAAAAAAAATGTCATTTAACAGTTTTTCGAAAGTTTATAGTGATTCATAGAGATAGGGAAAGCAGGAAACGGGAGAAAAAAGGATATAATAAAGATCCAATGGGGAAAACACTAAAATCCACAACAGGAAAAATACGGAAAGCGTCTGATTAAAATCCAATGGTAATCCATAAGGAAACCGAAATATAAATATAAATGTCCAGGATAAAATGGAGCTTCAAGCAAAAGCATCAGGTCCTCCATCGTCTTTTTTTTTTAATTTTTAAGTGCGGATCAAGGAAATTGAGGTTGGTAAGGTGGAGATTTTAAATAAGATTAGGAAATGGTGTGGTAAGATAAAGAAAAATGAAAAAAGAGAGGTAAGGATAAAACAGAGGAAGAAAGAATATTAAGAATTCGAAAGAAATGGGGAGATAGACATAGTTAAGGGGGAGTAAAGTAAGGAGGGAAGGGTGCAGATAGAGTCAAAGGATAATATTTGAAATAAAGTTAAAACTTAAATATAAATGTATATTATTTATACTGGAATAAATATTTCGCTAAAATATCTAATGGTCAAAAGCAATAGTTTCAGTTGAAGATTGGCGAAATCAATCCAGCTTAAAAGGACGCAACTTATCCACCATAAACATGTCATTTCTTCGTTTCATATTTCATTTTTTTTTTTTACATGGAGGTCACCACTTATCAAGGCCCGAAGGTCACTCAGGGATAAGGGTTATTGCGTGTACAATAATCAATGAGATAGTATTGTAGTAATCATTAGTATTGGGGGTTTTGATAGTGTCTTACTATAGGGGGCGGTTTGTCAGGAGTTTGTTTATGTTGGACTTGAAGACGTCCAAGAGTTGTAGTCAGGTGGGAAACAGGGAAGCGGCAGCGAGTTCCACTGGCGTGCAGTTCTAAGAAAGAAGCTTTGCTCATGGAATCTACGTTTGGATTTAGGCACAGATAAAGAGTGGGGAAAATTATTGACAGTAGTTTCAGCCAGACGGGTATTTCTCGTGAAAGATTGGCGAGGGGGGGACGGGGAATTGGAGCTTAGACGAGCGCCTGCCAAGGAAATAACGATAAAACAAAGACAGGTTCGCAACGTCTCTTCTGTGGGAGAGAGGTTGCAGGGAAGAGAAAAGGGCATCCCCCACTAAACCACGAAGTCTATTTTGTACTCTGTCAAGGCAGGATAGGCTGTTTTTAGCAGCTCCTGCCCAGATATGGCAGCAGTACTCCATCTTTGGACATGCTTGGCTTTTATACAGATAGAGAATTGCATTAGGGGTGAGATATCTTCCGGAGCGGTAGAAGGATCCCACCATTTTCTCAGCGTCCCTGGCAACAGATTTGATGTACGTGTTCCATTTCAGATCAGGAGTAAAGGTCAAACCCAGAAGCTTGTCAAAACATAGAGCCTCCCCAAGACGAGAGCCATCCATTTCAATTGATGCCAGATGGGGATCAGAGCCATCCATTTCAATTGATGTCAGATGGGGATCAGAGCATTGATGAATGAAGAAAGAAATGAAAGATGAAGCGACAAACTCCACATCTAACATTTTTTGTTTTCATGAAAAATAAAATACTTGCAAATATAAAGAAATAAAAAAGGTTCGTTGTTTCTTATACAGAACAATGTTTTTGCTTTGGGGTAAAAACATAACATATGATTAGGGTTGTTAGCGTTACCACCAAAGTTTCACTCGCTAACACTTTAGAATCAGAGTGTAGTATCTGTGTATTCTTCCAATGATGATTGTATTTCATGTGTATTCTTCCAAAGATGACAGTGTAGTATCTGAACACTCTTCCTGTGATCAGAGTGCAGTACCTGTGCATTCTTTCAATGATCTAAGTACAGTATAAGTAAACATTCTCAAGAATCAGTGTAGTTTCTCAAGGTTCAGAGTGTAGTATCAGTGAACTTTATCAATGATTAAATGTTAGTATTGGTGCACTCTCTCAAGGATCAGAGTGTAGTATTAGTTCTGTCTCAAGGATCAGAGTGTAGTAGTAGTGCACTCTATCAAATATCGGAGTGTTGAATCAGTACACTTTTTCAAGAATTGGAGTGTAGCATTAGTGCACTCTCTCAAGAATCGGAGTAAACTCTCAGTAAACTCTCCCAAAATATGGAGTTTAGTATAAGTGCGCTCTCTCGAGGATCAGAGTGTAATATCAGTGTACTCTCTCAAGAACTGAAGTGTAGTATCAGTCCACTTTCAAAATTAGATTGTGTTATCAGCATATCAAGGATCAGAGTGTAGTATTTGTATCTTCTTCCAAGGATGTAACATTAAAATTGTGAACTCTTCTAAAGATCTAAGTGTAGTATCTGTGCGCTCTTCCAATGACCTGACTGTAGTAGTTATTAACTCAGTTAAAGTTGGTACAATCTTTTGAAGACTAGAGTGTAGTAGAACAGAATTTCGAAAAGAATTAATTGATCCTAATAATTCGTGATTGAATCTTCAATTTCGAATGGAATTAATTAATCCTAATAATTCGTGATTGAATCTTCAATTTCGAATGGAATTAATTAAGCCTAATAATTCGTGATTGAATCTTCAATTTCGAATGGAATTAATTAATCCTAATAATTCGTGATTGAATCTTCAATTTCGAATGGAATTAATTAATCCTAATAATTCGTGATTGAATCTTCAATTTCGAATGGAATTAATTAATCCTAATAATTCGTGATTGAATCTTCAATAATTTCGCATAGAATTAATTGATCCTAATAATTCGTGATTGAATCTTCAATTTCGAATAGAATTAATTGATCCTAATAATTCGTGATTGAATCTTCAATTTCGAATAGAATTAATTGATCCTAATAATTCGTGATTGAATCTTCAATTTCGAATAGAATTAATTGATCCTAATAATTCGTGATTGAATCTTCAATTTCGAATAGAATTAATTGATCCTAATAATTCGTGATTGAATCTTCAATTTCGAATGGAATTAATTAATCCTAATAATTCGTGATTGAATCTTCAATTTCGAATGGAATTAATTAATCCTTATAATTCGTGATTGAATCTTCAATTTCGAATGGAATTAATTAATCCTAATAATTCGTGATTGAATCTTCAATTTCGAATAGAATTAATTAATCCTAATAATTCGTGATTGAATCTTCAATTTCGAATAGAATTAATTGATCCTAATAATTCGTGATTGAATCTTCAATTTCGAATAGAATTAATTGATCCTAATAATTCGTGATTGAATCTTCAATTTCGAATAGAATTAATTGATCCTAATAATTCGTGATTGAATCTTCAATTTCGAATAGAATTAATTGATCCTAATAATTCGTGATTGAATCTTCAATTTCGAATGGAATTAATTAATCCTAATAAGTCGTGATTGAATCTTCAATTTCGAATAGAATTAATTGATCCTAATAATTCGTGATTGAATCTTCAATTTCGAATGGAATTAATTAAGCCTAATAATTCGTGATTTAATCTTCAATTTCGAATGGAATTAATTAATCCTAATAATTCGTGATTGAATCTTCAATTTCGAATAGAATTAATTAATCCTAATAATTCGTGATTGAATCTTCAATTTCGAATAGAATTAATTAATCCTAATAATTCGTGATTGAATCTTCAATTTCGAATGGAATTAATTAATCCTAATAATTCGTGATTGAATCTTCAATTTCGAATGGAATTAATTAATCCTAATAATTCGTGATTGAATCTTCAATTTCGAATGGAATTAATTAATCCTAATAATTCGTGATTGAATCTTCAATTTCGAATAGAATTAATTAATCCTAATAATTCGTGATTGAATCTTCAATTTCGAATAGAATTAATTAATCCTAATAATTCGTGATTGAATCTTCAATTTCGAATGGAATTAATTAATCCTAATAATTCGTGATTGAATCTTCAATTTCGAATGGAATTAATTAATCCTAATAATTCGTGATTGAATCTTCAATTTCGAATAGAATTAATTAATCCTAATAATTCGTGATTGAATCTTCAATTTCGAATAGAATTAATTAATCCTAATAATTCGTGATTGAATCTTCAATTTCGAATGGAATTAATTAATCCTAATAATTCGTGATTGAATCTTCAATTTCGAATAGAATTAATTAATCCTAATAATTCGTGATTGAATCTTCAATTTCGAATGGAATTAATGTATCCTAATAATTCGTGATTGAATCTTCAATTTCGAATGGAATTAATGTATCCTAATAATTCGTGATTGAATCTTCAATTTCGAATAGAATTAATTAATCCTAATAATTCGTGATTGAATCTTCAATTTCGAATAGAATTAATTAATCCTAATAATTCGTGATTGAATCTTCAATTTCGAATGGAATTAATGTATCCTAATAATTCGTGATTGAATCTTCAATTTCGAAAAGAATTAATTAATCCTAATAATTCGTGATTGAATCTTCAATTTCGAAAAGAATTAATTGATCCTAATAATTCGTGATTGAATCTTCAATTTCGAAAAGAATTAATTAATCCTAATAATTCGTGATTGAATCTTCAATTTCGAATGGAATTAATTAATCCTAATAATTCGTGATTGAATCTTCAATTTCGAATAGAATTAATTGATCCTAATAATTCGTGATTGAATCTTCAATTTCGAAAAGAATTAATTGATCCTAATAATTCGTGATTGAATCTTCAATTTCGAATAGAATTAATTGATCCTAATAATTCGTGATTGAATCTTCAATTTCGAATGGAATTAATTAATCCTAATAATTCGTGATTGAATCTTCAATTTCGAATAGAATTAATTGATCCTAATAATTCGTGATTGAATCTTCAATTTCGAAAAGAATTAATTAATCCTAATAATTCGTGATTGAATCTTCAATTTCGAAAAGAATTAATTAATCCTAATAATTCGTGATTGAATCTTCAATTTCCAGAAGCGTGAAACTTTACAACTGAAACTTATCAAGTAGTTTATCCAGTACACCACGGGTCCTTGAACTTCTATCCAATCATGGTTGACGGAACGAGAGCATGCTATACCTCGTCGATTAAATAAAGGGTTTCGTTCCAAATCTTGTGCAGATTCCCGAGTTCGACAGAAAAAAAAACTGTTTAAAAAAAAAACTCACCGATGACTTATTTTACTGAACTTAATAACATCAATGTTATCCATCGTTTTGTTTTATAACATTGGATAATTCCTCCCTTTCTTTCAAGAACGATTTCTCCGACTCTCGTCCCGCATCAGTGAGAGAGGATGGGCGAGGGGACAAGTTGACCCACCTACCGCTCACAATCCACTTGCACCCTAAACCCTGACTCCAAACCACCCTCCCAAAGGCAAATCAAGTCTTCCTAACTTGATGCAAGTTTCTACAGCTTGGTTGCCATGGTGATTATTGTTTGCCTCTTCTTATGAAAGCCTCTTGCCTCCTCGTCCTCACTCGGTCCTGCTCCCCCACTGTCACTATTTTATGACAACAACAACAACAACGACGACGACAACAATTTCTGGTCACTTTCAGGTTTTATTTTAAACCGGACCGAAAAAGTTTGCCGACTGCTTAAAAAAAACAAAAGGAATTATTTGTTATAATAACAAGTGTGACAACAACAACAACAACAACAACAACAATAATAATAATAATAATAATAATAATAATAATAATAATAATAATAATAATAATAATTAGTAGTAGTAGTAGTATGTCACGAGTTTTATTTCATTTACTTTCATGAAAACGAAGGAAATATTTGCAAAAGCGAAGGAGGGATTTTACCAACAGGACTGGATTAAATCCAATCTGTCAGGAAAGACCTTATTTACCAGCTGTGATGACAGCCTTGATAATGGTGAGTTTTATGTTTTCTTGTTTTTGTCTGGTAAGATAGGAAGGAAGGGCTACCATGTGTGTTTCTTATGTTTGAGTTTTGTTGTTTTTATCGCAACTGACAGTAAAAATTGGGTCATTTTACAGCATAGACAATGAAACGAAAAAGTGATTAAAAAAAACAAACTTATAACAAATAAATTATACCAAAGGCAATATAGGTTAAATTTAATTCCAGGAACAGCTTTGCACCAGTTTTATATACAATCAACCTATAATGCTGCAAGACCTTCTATCTAAATTTTTTGTTGTTTTTTTTTTACTTGGAAGTCATCACTTATCAAGCCATAAAGCTATTCGAGGATAAAGGTTAATGAATGTAAGGTGGTAGTGTAGTAATCGTTAATGGTGAAAATTGAGTAGAATTTGATTATTTATGGGGACGGCTCAACAAGAACTTGTTTACATTGGATTTGAAGGCTACCATCTTGTATTCCACCGGGAAGCAGGTCACCAAAACAGTGTTTCACAGGCGGATAGTTCTAAGAAAGAAGTTTTGTTCATGGAATTTGCGTTTACATTTAAGCACAGATAGAGAGTGAGGGAAATTATATATAGCGGTTGTAGCTAGTCGAGTGGTTTTTGTGAAAGTTTGGCAATGGGGGATCATAGATTAGAGGTCAGTCGAGCACTTGCCATGAAAATAACGATAGAGCAGAGAAAGACACTCTGAGAAAGAGGTTGCAGAGAAGAGAAAGGTCATCATCTACTAGGTTTCCGATGACCTGTCTATTATACATGTAGAGGGTTGCATCGGCAGTGAGATACCTACTGGAGCAGTAGAGAGATCCAATCATTTTTCCAGCGATCTTGGCAACAGATTTGATGTATGTGTTCCATCTCAGATCAGAAGTTAAGTTCAGTCTCAAAAGCTTGTCATGAAACGTGTCCAAGACGAAAGCCATTCATTTCAATTAGGGCCAGATCTAATCAAATTTTGATCAAATCCGTTACGAGATTTTGATTCTATAAAATGTCTAAAATTTAAAGCTTAAACTTAAGACGTCTTCAGAAGAAATTAAAATTGAGGGTAATTTGCTTAATTGGAATTATATTATAATTAGATTAAGACTATTGATCAAATTATATACAAATCTGAAAATATTTCAATTATTAAATCAGATCTTGCACCCGTACAGTGTGACCTAAATACTATATTTAAAAAAAAGATGAAATTTGGTAAATATTTATTAATTGATGTCTAATACCTCCTGTTAAAATTTAACAAAAAAAATTGGCGTAACTAAATTTTCCCGAACGGACGTTTTTTAGCATAAAACTAAATCGAGCTGAATAAAGCTCAAATTGCCCACACGTTTTAAGGGTAAATAAAATGTAGATACAAATTTTCGTTGAAAAATAAATAATTTCTTTGGTAATTTTGTAATTTCTTATCAATAATGGCGAACGACAGTGACGTCATTTAATCGTCTGCTATTTTAAGGAGTTATTTTTTCGTTATATTACGTTATTTTTCGTTATATTACCTTAATTTTCGTTATATTTCGTTATATTTCCGATCCATTTATGACCACCAATTTACTATTTGACTTTTTTTTCGTTTGTCAATTAACTGTGAAAATAAAATCATTGTTTTTAATTAAAAAATAATTTTACTTAAAAAGGAAGTGTCCTCTATAGTACCAGATCAGACCGAATGGTTAATTGTAGGCATAGACCGATTCATAGCATCTAAAAAAATTCCAACAAAAACCTAACAGCAAGCCATGGTTCTCCCCAGAATGTGCTGCTGCTATCGCGCACAGAAATCACTTTTTCCATAGCTACCAACGTAATAGATTCACTGAGACTAAAGCTGCTTTCAAGACTGCCAGCAACCACTGTAAAAGAGTAATAAAAAATGTAAGAGAGCTATATGCCCAGTCTGTTAAATCCAAGGTAGCTGATCAGCGGCTTGGTTCCCACCAGTTTTGGCAAATAACAAATAGGATCCTGAACAGAAGTGTGCGTTCTATCCCAACCATTATCAATGGACCAGAGATCATCTCGTCAGCGTCAGACAAGGCTAAACTATTTGCAAAGAACTTTGCAGCTAATTCTACCCTATGCGACGAAGGCCATCAACTCCACATATTTCCTCCTATAACACAGAACACGCTAGGTAACATACACATATCCGTGCATGAGGTCGCCAAGCTAATCAAGAACCTTGATTCCAGTAAAGCAACTGGCCCTGACGGCATCCCAATTATAGTGTTAAAAAAGCTTCAACCAGAACTTGCTCCCATACTTACGAAACTGTTTAGGCGCTGCCTTAAGGAGAAGTGCTATCCGACTCCCTGGAAAACCTCATCAGTTTGCCCTGTATTTAAGAATTCAGGTGATAAGTCATCTCCCTCTCAGTACAGACCAATAAGTCTCATGTGTGTTATGAGTAAGTTGCTGGAATCCATATTAAATAGAGAAATAGTCAACCACCTCAGCAGAAACAATCTTCTTAGTGACACACAATATGGTTTCTATTCTGCAAGATCTACCGCAGATGTGCTAACGGTTATATCCCACAGGATTAGTGAATCTCTTGACAAAGGCTTCCTTTCTAGGGCAATTGCTCTCGACATATCAAAGGCCTTCGACAAGGTATGGCATAAGGGTCGACTTCTCAAGATTTCCAGCTACGGTATAACTGGAAATGTTTTCTCAATCATTAAATCATTTCTCTCCGATAGGCTCATAAGAGTAGTAGTCGATGGACAAAAATCAGACGCCTGTAGTATTAATGCTGGAGTCCCTCGAGGATCAATCCTGGGTCCAACTCTCTTCCTAATCTACATCAATGACCTCCCTAAACACATACATAAACCATTCGTTGACATCTATGCTGATGACACGACCATCTACGACAACACACCAAAGGCTGTAAATGACAAAGTTCTCTCTGATTCTCTCTCCTCTGATCTTGAGCGCATGGTTCAGTGGGGGAAGAGGTGGATGGTTACCTTTAATGCATCTAAAACCAAACTCCTATCCTTACATCATCAACGCTCTGATCCCCATCTGGCATCAATTGGGATGGATGGCTCTTGTCTGGGAGAGGTCCCGTGTTTTGACAAGCTTCTGGGTTTGACCTTTACTCCTGATCTGAAATGGAACACGTACATCAAGTCTGTTGCCAAGGTCGCTGGAAAGATGGTGGGATCCTTCTACCGCTCCAGAAGATATCTCATTACTGATGCAATTCTCTATCTATATAAAAGCCAAGTACGTCCAAGGATGGAATACTGCTGCCATATCTGGGCAGGAGCTGCTAAAAACAGCCTATCCTGCCTTGACAGAGTACAAAATAGACTTCGTGGTTTAGTGGGAGATGCTCTTTTCTCTACCCTGCAACCTCTCTCCCACAGAAGAGACGTTGCGAGCCTATCCTTGTTTATCGTTATTTCCATGGCAAGTGCTCGTCTGAACTCTAATCTATGGTCTCCCCTCGCCAATCTTTCATGAAAAACACCCGTCTAGCTGAATCCACTGTGAAAAATTTCCCCCACTCTTTATCTGTGCCTAAATCAAAAACATTCAACGAACAAAGCTTCTTTCTTAGAACTGCACGCCTGTCAAACTCTGTTCCGTCTGCCTGCTTCCCACCGGACTACAACTTGGATGTCTTCAAGTCCAACGTTAACAAATTCCTAATGAACCACCCCCTTAAGTAAACACAGTTTAACGAGGTTCATACAAAAGTTCACAATCTCAAAGTATGGCAATATATACTTTTTTATTTGTTTTACATTAGCATGTACATGTCGCTGCACATGCATGATCATGTTTCCGTCAACCAATTATAAGTAACTTAAGGCCTCTTCAGATGTGGCTGCTTCCACAAAAATGCCTTCATATAACTTACTATATATATACACGCGATGTATGTATATATATATATATATATATATATATATATAATGTACACACACACATATATATATATATGTTGTTTTGAAAAAAGAACAAAAAAACGAATGAAATTATAAAATAATGATCAACGTTTCGTCCCTTATTGCAGGGGACATCTTCAGGATATTAAAAGGAAAAATGCAGAAGAAGGAAACGATCATAGACCATACGTAAGTGAAAAGGAAACAGTGTTAGAATCCTACCCATATCGGGAAGAAAACTATAAATGTGTGTGTATGGGAAGGTTGGTTGTTCAGTGTCTCTCTCTATATATGTGTGTGTGTATGAAACTATAAATGTGTGTATATAAATATATATAGTTGATCACCATTTTATAATTTCAGTCGTTTTTTTTTTCAAAACAACATACATAATATATATATATATATATATATATATATATATATATATACTAGCAAAAGTACCCGTCGTTGACTGGGTTCAAAAAAAGCCTACAGAAAATGGACTCTGATTCATGAAAGTATGATAGGTTATGAAAAGGAAGGGTTGTAAAGAGATAGCTTCGAATTTGGGGGTATCAAAACCAAAGCAAAATATGATGAAAGTAAAAATAGATAAACCCCATAATTTATTATACCATACCTGTTCACACTGAAACACTTATATTAAAAAACCTTGGTAAACTTTGTGACATATTTCCATTCTATGTGCGAACGAACACCCCATGATTTTATTATACCATATTTCTTACAAACTGAAACATAATTATTAAAGTATACTTACACTGATAGATATGAAAAGTCTTTATTAAAGTTTGTGCCTATTTCTATTCTATGAACCCCACAATTTTATTATACCATCCATATTTAAGTTAAAACATACTTATCAAAGTATTCTCATGTATATCTATATCAAAAACACTTGTAAACGTTTTTTTTTTAATTTTTCAATTTTTTATTTCCATACTTTGTGGACCAGGCGCGTACGCAGACCCCACAATTTTAATGAACCACCGTTCTGCCAGATCGAACATAGCCATTCCTGTGTCTCGATACATCTTCTATCATTATATGTAATCAGTTTTTTTTTAATAGTCAACCATATAGGAGCCTATTCGTGACCAGACACGCACACACATTCAGCTTATATATATATATATATATATATATATATATATATATATATATATATATATATATATATATATATATATATAGGCAGTATTTTTCTATTAGGCATATTTTATGAAATAAAATAGACATTATCTTCTCCATCAATTCTATTTTTGATTTTTTCCACATTCTGATTAACGGTCTTCACTTCTGGTTGATGTAATCGCTACATTTATTTAATAATATTAACCGAAATAATACAGAATTCACCCATACACCTACTATACACATGAAACTATTCTATAAAAACCAAATATAGAATAGATGGAAAAGTATTTAAAAAACATTATTAATAAAAATATGCAACTCATAGACCGTAACAAAAAATAAAATTAATCATTTTATATAATAAATTTTAAACTTCTAACCTGATTATAACTAATAACTCCTCCTCCTCCACCTCCTCCTTCTCAACTTAATTGCTTGATAGGACTAACTTAGCTCATGAATTCAAATGCCCTTTGAGAGACGGTATCTCGGACAATAAAGGTGAAAACATATATATAGGTTCGACTACAACCACTTTGTCGTGGTCCTGGATATGACCTTAAACTATAATCCGATGGTGAGGCCCCAATTTGAGGGCTTTAGGTAATTTGGAGCTACTCTTTAATTGACATTGCTCCCAGGTCCACTCTGATTCGGAGTGGTAGTACCTGTTAGGGTCCCAACTCTGGGTTAAATTAAAACCGACTTGAAAAAAACAAAACAAATATATTCTATTAAAAAATTGTTCGTCAAAATCACTGGATTCGGCATTAAATAACCTGAAAAGGGTTGATATGCCGTAAAACAAAAACAACCAAGCAATCAACCACTTTATCGAGGAGATTAACCATGCATCGCTCCGAAAACCGTGCTATATTTAACCGCCTGACTAATCAACATTCATTTTCCCTGTCTCAATTTAGGAGGACTTTAGTTGACAACGCATCTATACTTGAACAGACCAATAATATATCATTAAAACTTCATTACTTAGCTTACTAATAAACTTCAAAATAAACTATAATAAAATAAACTTTACTAATAGTAGTAACGTCCTGAAATTTTTGTAAACTTATTAAAATAACTCTAAAATATTGCAATAATTAAGCAATGAAAACAAATATACACGTTATAAAAAATTATATAAATTATTAAAAACCAGTTACATTAATCTATCCCTGGCGATGAACCTAGAAAGAATTGGAAATCACTCAGACTTACAATAAATACAGCGATTGCATTAACCAGTCCTTACCCGAAGGGAAAACTGTTATTCGGACATAGGACAGTATCAAAAATGGAATTAATAGACAAAAAAATAATAAAACTAGCATTTTAGTCGTGTGTAAGGCAGATATTTCTTTTTGCGTCCATTATAAAAGCTGTTTTAATTTGAGAAAGTCTATCCTCTGCGGTAATATACTTTATTTCCTTGTAGTATATACCAATTCTTTTTTAAGAAGCTCAATGTAATTACAGAGCAATATAATAAATAAATGGCAAAAGTTCAAAGTTCATAATGTTGACCATCTTACAATTTATTCCTTTGATTCAGTTGACATTTACAATTCTTGACAATATATGTTTCGTAGCACAAAATCAATCACTTAATGGTTATATTATATTGATATAATATTGATTAATATAATAATTATATAGTAATTTATAAAATGTATATGGCGATTGAGCTACACTGAATATTCAGCGTTTTATCTACTCTAGGATTCATAACTATGAAGTAGTTATATATATATATATATATATATATATATATATATATATATATATATATATATAAATTGTTGAGCGACCTCTCTCTTTATTCGTGATTACCAGCATTAATTATGCAAATTAGACTCAACTTATTTGCATATTTTCATGAATATATTGAATATGCACCAATATTAATACACATCATTAATATATCTTTCATTAATAGTTCAATTGATATTATCATCTCTAATATGGCATCGCTGTCCAATCTGCCATAAAAAAACGTAATCTCGCAAGTGTTGACGCGTACGCGAGTGGGTGTGTTGAAGGTTGCCATCCCTCCCTGTTTCCCTCACCTTTTCACACTCACGGTTACACCGAATTGGCACAAAGCAAATTAATCGATATGTTTTCTTTTATTTCTTGTGAAACTGTTTACTTATTTAATGAAAGATGTGATATATTTTTGAAATTTGTCTGAGGCAATTCATTAAATCGTATTAGACAATCATAATTAGCTACACTTTTATACGCAGTATATGTGTATGAAGTAAGCCATGACTACACACACACACACACACATATATATATATATATATATATATATATATATATATAATAGAAATCTTGATATTGAAATTTATTCAAATTTTCAACAAAAAAAAACAAACTTATAAACTTATAATGAAGATATACAAGATTTTGATTATTCGACAAGAAATACAAAAGAAAAACAAGAAATACCTTATTCCATGGAGTTTCGAAGAATGAAACTCTGCTCATCAGTGGAAAGACGTTTACAAAATCTACAAGAAATTTTGCAGGTTAATGCATCACAGAAAATAAACAATATGAAATTTCTCATATTTGCATCAAAAAGTCATTTAGCAGTTTGAGACGGTGTGAAGGGGTTCAAGGATAATGAGGAAGCAAGAAACGAAAAAAAGAGAGAAAAAGGATATGTTATAAATCCAATTGGTAGGATAGTAAAACCCAGAATAGGAAAAATCCGAAATGGGTCTCTTGAAAATGCATTGGTAATCCATGAGAAAACAGCAATATAAATAGAAATGTCCAGGGTAAAATGGAGCTTAAAATAAACTGATCACGTTGTGGAGAAGTAAATATATGTAACGTTTTTCTTTTTTTAATAACGGATCAACGAAAAAGAGGGTGTTCAAATGAAATCGGTAAAAGGGGTGGAGAGAGAAATAGAGAGAAAAATGAAAAAGAGAAATAGGAGTAAAAGAGAGGATTAAAAGATATTATAAAACCAAGAGGAGAAGGGTGAAAGAGACATAGTTAAGGGGGAGGCGAGAGACAAAGAAGGGAATGGGGCAAGTCTACATAAATTTGTATGTAAATATTTTAAGTATTTACTTCGACAGTTCTCAATATGTAAGTAAAGAAGCTAGGTTATAAGCTTTGGAAATATATATGGCAATTAAACTACAAAGAAATCTCCGCATTTGATCCTCGTGAGGATTCGACAGGTTATTGCATGGAAATCATGTTGCTTCGTGTTTTTATACATTCCATGGAAGTTGGTCATATATATATATATATGGAACTAGTCAGCCAATCAGATTCTTAGTCATTTACGTACCATTCATTTTAGCCAAGGGCACGCGGGCACCTATTTCATTTGTTATTTTAAGGGGGATTTGTTCATTTATTTTTCGGATTAATTTATAACTAGGCGTAACTATCTCGTTTTTGAGTATGACCATATTTTGTGTATAAATGGGATACTCGTGTGAATCTTATAACGTTTTTGGCCTACTAGAGGTTTCGAGACAATATCACAAATGTAGTAAATATTGCGCTGAGCTGATGGGATGCTATAATCGAAATGACTACATCATTTGAACTCTTTCAGATTCATCATTTTCTGCACGAATAAAAAAATGAACGTTTTTTAGCAGCTTACTTTTCATGTATATATTTTCATTCCACACACACACATACATATATATATATATATATATATATATATATATATATATATATATATATATATACATATATATATACCTTATTAATATTTTTCAACAAAAATTTTAATATATTTCTAATTGCTCATACACCAATAAAATTAAAGTCAAAATAAATTGACACAATTAATAAACTTCAAGATTATTAATTTTTATAATCGAGCATACATAAAATATTTTCACAAAAACAAGACAATAAAAATCAAAATGAGAGCATCATTTTGTGTTACAATAGTTCCTAGAAATTTTAGAATTACGTAATGTTTGAAATTGTCCGAATGGTCACGAAACAATTGTAACGAATATGAAAATACACAAAAGGATGGTCGAATTTTAATTTTTATTGTCTTGATTTTGTGAAAGAAAAAATGTGTAATGGAACCGACAGAGCTATATAATGTTCTATTTGGTGCCTATTACCTGTGCTGATAAAAATACTTTATTTTAATAAAAGTGCGTATCGTCTCGGAAAACGATCGTGCACATATTTCTGAAGTTAAAATCATCTTATATATATATATATATATATATAAGTGTATATATTTATATATATATATATGAGAGAGAGAGAGAGAGAGAGAGACCTAGAATTAAACCAGTGGGCAAATACTGCCGAAGCAATCACCTGGTTTAAAAATATAACAAAACAAAGATAAATGTACGTTTATACAGTTCGACATCATAGACTTCTATCCCTCGATATCCGAAGAACTTTTTAACATTGCCCTAGAATTTTCCGAGGCATACACTGATATATCCTCGGAATAAATCAACATCATTAAAAAAATGTAGAAAATCAGTTCTAATAAATAACAATAACCAATGGATAAAAACTAAAATGAAAAATTCGTTTGATTTGGCGATGGGTGCCAGGGATTCTGCAGAGGCATCAGATCTTGTGCGATTATTCTATTCTATATACCCTCACAAGCATATTTGATACTACGGATGTCGGCCTATATTGAGATGATGTGACTAGCTATAATAAAGTACTCCAACAAAGTCAAGGGAGATAACTTTAAGAAAAGCATACACAAGGAAATGAAAAAATTAGGTCTAAAAGCAGACGTATCAGCTAACAAAAAAATAACAAACTTCCTGGACGTCACGTTAAATTAAGAGAAAAACACATATGAGCCCTTCTTAAAAGATAACGCTACTCCAATATACGTAAACCCTAAGTCCAACCACCCACCATCAATTATAAAACAGATTCCCAACTCGATCGTAAGTAGACTCAGCAATAACTCAAGCGATGAAAATGCATTTAATAGGTCAACTAATATCTATGAAACAGCTCTAAATAATAGTTGATGCAAAAATATCGATATCAAATATAAGCAACAAAATACCAATAACTATAATAAAGGTTAAAATAGAAGAAAAAGAACTATAATTTGGTATACGGTCCAATACAATCAAATGTTAAACACAAAACTTGGCAAGAAATTTCTAGATCTTATTGAAATACACTTTTCCTCAACCAACCCATTACACAAAATCTTTGATAAGAATACCTTAAAGTTATCCTACAGCTGCTGCGAAAATTTAGAGATGATAATTAAAGCACATAATAACAAAATACTAAATAAAAAAAATGTAAACAACAACAAAATGAACAATAAAAAAGTAAACACCATGATAAAAATAAAACTAACCCTAGCAGAAATAATAATAATAATAATAATAATAATAATAATAATAATAAACCAACGCCGGACAACAACAACCATACTAGAAATAAAAATAAAAAATACTAATAACGAACAAGATACATGTAACTGTAGACACCGCACACTTTGCCCACTTCAAAATAAATGTCTAACCAAAAGCGTAGTTTACCAGGCCACAATATTTGCAGAGGAAACACCGAATAACAAGAAATATTACGTAGGTATGACTTCCTTAGATTTCAAAACTCGATATTATTACCACAAAAGTACATTCAACAATAAAAAACACCGTATGAAAACAACGCTAGCAAATTAATACTGGGAACTCAATGAAAGCGGACATTCGCCGGTAGTCGAATGGAAAATAATAAGACAAGCTACCACCTGTAGAGACCTAGACGACCAATGTAAATTATGCCTTCATGAAAAATTTGCTATCCTGTACTTTAAAAAACCCCTAAATCTATTAAACTGTAGAAGAGAAATAGCTAACACCTGTGTTCACAGGATAAAATTTACTCTAGGATAGCGATACAAAATAATTTTAAAATTAACAAAAACAAAAGAAAATAAACAAATAAATAAATTAAATAAACATGAATATACATAAAATATCACACACACACACACACACATATATATATATATATATATATATATATATATATATATATATATATATATATAAACTAACATAAAAAACCCTAACCTAGATTTAAAGCAGGTCAAGAAACTAGATATCCAGGTTAAATAAAACACACACACAAAGGAACAGGTCACTCGGGGGTCAAATAGGCCTTTTTCAGTAAGTGCATGTTCATTGGCTAATAGGAAGGGCACGGTGGATACTAGAAAGCTGATTGGCTAACTAAAATCTCAATACAAGGTGCCTATATAAAAACGACAGACAACCACAAAATTCGCGCATAAGCCTGAAGAGTCCTAGAGTGGATGAAACGCGGAATATTCAGTGTAGCTTAATCGCCATATGTATTTTATAACTTACTATATATATATATATATATATATATATATATATATATATATATATATGTATTTTCTAACTTACTATATATATGCAAACATACATGGACTACACTATTTGTTTCTATCAACCTATTCTTTGAAGTCTTGGTTTTTGTTAAAACAATATATGAATGTTCAATTATGAAATATGATCATTTTGTAGCTTATAGTTTAAGTCATCTCTTTTTTGGGGCTTAAAAATTATTGGTATATGAACGATTACTGAATTATATAAACGTAGTAAAATTCGGAATACTAGTATATACTAGCATTTCAGCCCGGCGTTTCCCGGGTGTTTGGAGGTGTATGTTGAGCAAAAATAAAAGCGGTCAATTTTTTTTATTTAACCCCTATTATGCTCCCTTAAAATTTATTTCTGTGGGCTTAACCTACGTTATTATGTTACATCCATGTCCAAGGAGCCTATATCTAAAATTTCAAGCGTTTAGACCCAAAATTGTCGGAGGAGTTTGGTAGAGTTCTCAAAGGTCAAATCGTTGAACTTTGACCCTTAATAGCCAAATGTCTAGCCAAAAACCGATCAAAAGTATTTCCCAAATCTCAGTGCCCTGTATATCAAATTTCGAGTCTATAGACTTAAAATTGACAGAGTTATTCTGTAGGGAAATGTACACACAAACACACACACAGACACGTTCACTTTTATAGATATACTAGTATTTCAGC
>NC_136499.1:6392348-6452348 GCF_053919585.1 Euprymna scolopes
CGATATTTCGTCGATATTATTTAGTTAGAGTGTTTAGCAGAAAAGCCAACAAACGACTACGCTAAAAAATAAATATACAAGAAATAAATGTTACCATAGTCAATAAAAGTTCAGTTCATGTTTTTTTTGTTTTGAACTAGTTTTTAATGCTCTTTACTTGAAATAATTCCAACGAACCGAAATTAAAACGAAATTTGAGGCGATAACTACTTAAATGAATTTTTATATAAACTACACATGCCATAATCGAATGTTCCTCATGCACAAAATAACGGTAAACATTAAACTATGTTTATAAATATTCCTTACGTTGACGGAACTCTCTTAAATTCTTAACACAGAATGCTCAGGTGACACTCCTTCAAATTGAAAACGGGGCTCTCCATTTCAAAGTCGCTGCCATTTTAATTTTTTTAAAAACCGGTTCGTGAATAATAAAAAAAAGAATTTTACAAACTACTTAAAAATACAAACCAATGAATTTTTCTACCATAAAAGTAACTTTTATTGACTATGGTACCATTTATTTCTTGTATATTTATATTATTATATGTATAACATTTTCTCTTTGTAAGGAAACCTCATTTTGTTGGTCACTCTTGGCTACGAATGGAAACAAAGTTGATGTAAAAAATATATTTTCGCGAAAATTATCTTTACTTTCATATTTTGCTTAGGGTAAAATTTTTGAGTATCAAAACCTATCTCTTTACAACGCTCTCCTTTTCATGACCTATCATACTTTCATCAATCACAGTCCATTTTCTTTAGGCTGTTTTTGAACCCAGTCAACGACGAGTACTTCTACTAGTATATATATAGTTTTCCCCAAAACTCATGGCTCTGATCGAGGGGAGACTAAAACCTGCTGCTATGGTATCAAATGATCTAAAATAGCAGTGACTTGATTCCATATATTCCTCGTATATTATATCAACCCTCTTTAAGAAATAGGGTACAATTATGAATATCGCCAGTATCCAATAATACTTATATACTGAAATTTACTTTATGCATAGAAAATCAAACAGGGGAAATATAACATACGAGAAATATTTGAAATGAAGTCTCTGCTTGCTGTTATTTCAGATCATTTGAAACCATGTAAGATTTAGTCTCCTCTCCATCAGGATCAGAGGTTTTTGGTAAATAGCAGATATTTTGTAATTCATCTGCAAAACTAGGAAAACAAATGACTATGATTGAAATACTGGTAAAGATGCAGTATCTTTCCAACCTCAAACCTGTTACATGTTTTCCAACACGAAAATAACAATTAAAATTCTAGGAAACGTGTAGTTTCCAAGATATGAAGAAATTATAGTTTTAAAAAGTTGGGGGGATTTTCCAGAATTATATTCTGATCCGTGTGTTTATTCTATCATGGATTTCCCCTGAAGAGAAACACATAAGCAATACGGTTATGGAAGCGATTGTTGCTACAACATTGCAAGTTCTGAAGTGCTTATATATTCAAGTAGCTAGGAGAGTACAAAATAGACCTTTTTCCTTTTTCGTAGCTTTATAACTCTCACTTCCCTTATTTTATCCTTTAGTCCTCACATTCCATAAGTAATGTTATATATAAAAGTAGATTTACATTTTTATGGGGTACAATCAATTCCATCTGACACATATAGTTAGCTAGTTTTTAAACGTGATGTAGTATTTTTAACTCGTTTCATCAAGTGGCTTCCTGCTCTGTCCGGATCGATTTTGATAAAAAAATAAATATCAGAGGAATAGACAGACATCCATCCTTCATTTTAGTATCGATTTTCGATTGTGATATATATTTGTAGTTGCAACAACCTGTGACCTTTATAAGTAAGCTTTTGTCTGAAAGTCAATGGTTTGAATTAAAAAAAAACAATTGAGGTGCTTTTGAAAACTAAAATAAAGCAAAAGAAATTTTTATCACGCTATAAAAGCTACTCAGCTATGGGATAAAAAGAAAAAACACTTTTTTTGATGACGATATGCACAATTGATAAAATCCTCCAAAGCACGTGCACAAAATACATGCGTTCGTGCATTTTAGAGTTGTCGCGATCACTACAACTGTAATGACATTTCTTGTGAAATGATCTGCTGTTGTCTGTTTTAACTAATTTCTTTTTGACTTCTTGCACATACTTAATACAAGTTTGGATGTGTGTCGCAAAAATTGTGTTCAAAACAGAATTTTCACAATAGGTTAAATCAAAGATAAAAATTTGTCGATTAGCAATAAACTGGCCCCTTTCTAAAAAGAGACGGTAAAGCCTGGGAGGGTGAACTTTCTAGAATTGCACACAATTATAATTCAGAAGCTAGGTCACTTAATTGAAACTGGTCCTGACTCTTCCGAATTGATTGCCAGAGCAAATCTTATGTTTATTGTTTTATAATTTTCGATTTTCTTATTTTGTTCTTTAGTTCTTACATTCCATCAGCGACGTTTCTGACAAAGGGGGAAGAATTGTCGTTTTTAGGTCGAAGTCTATTTATGTAGCACTTATCGTTGACTAGTTTTGGCCCTAGAAATGGTATTTTTAACTGATTACATCAATTGTTTTCATGGAACTGATTTCCATTAAAAATACATCAACACGGTTAAGGTCAAGCTGAACTTCTGGTTATTTGTTATGTCATTACAATGACCACGTGTTCTGGTTTCTGTCTGCATATTTGACGGTCTCAAAGAAAGATAAATTGAAACTAATAATTAAGAAATAGTTGGATTTACTTAGACCCACATGAACTAATATATATATATATGTATATATATATATATATATATATATATATATATATATATATATATTATGTGTGTGTGTGTGTTCGTGTGTTTTAGGTAGTAATCTTTCATTTACATATATATATATATATATATATATATATATATATGTATATATATTATTTATTCAATTTTCACCCCAAACAAGGCACAGTGCCACGTTGAAGTAGGGGCTACTATCGGGAACATAATTTGCGGAGGCATTATGAAGGGAGATAAGTAGAAAGATGTTTGTTCACATTACACTGCATATCAGTACAGTTGGGAAAGCAGAATCCCGGAATGGAGTTTCAAAGACTTGCAGTTCTGAGGAAGAAACTATTAGAGTAAAAAGCTTTCTTACACCTAAATATCTCTACTGTAAAGGATGGGACTTAGTTGCTTGTTGGGTTTGTCGGGGGTAGTCATGTCGAAGAGGTACAGGTGCTTGCAGTTCGTCAGAGCATTCACCATTAAAGTATTTGTAGAACAGGCAGAGGGATGCAACATTTCGTCGATGGGACAGAGGCTGAAGCCGAGATGACAGTTCAGGACCTATCAGGTTGGCGACTCTCTTTTGAACCCTGTCCAGGAGTGAGAGACAAGCAGCAGATGCACCAGCCTAAATGTGACAACAATACTCCATACATGGGCGAATGGTGGCCTTATAGAGGTATAGGATACTTTTAGGCGTAAGTAATTTTTTAGCACGGTAGAGAGAGCCCACCTTCTTTGCAGCAGCCTTGGCAATGTTCTCAATGTTAATATTCCAGTTCATGTTCCCTGCAAACGTTAGGCCGAGGAGTTTAAAAGAAGTACTTTCAGGCAATGTGTTCTTGGCCATTGCTATTGGTGGTAGAGAAGGTTTCTTGTAGTTATTGAAGGAAACAAGTTTAGTCTTGGCAGCATTGAATGTTACCATCCATTTTTGTCCCAATTCCACTACAGATTGGAGGTTATTCTCTAGTGTTTCTGCCATTTCCTTAGATATGTGTTCATTTATTTTCCCCTCCTGTCTGTTATAGGGAGTGGTGTTGTGTGTGTGTGTGTGTGTGTGTGTGTGTGTGTGTGTGTGTGTGTGTGTGTGTGTGTGTGTGTGTGTGTGTGCGCGCATGTGTATTTAGGTAGTATTCTTTTTATGTCAGCAGATTATTTCATGAACTTTCAAATGAAATTACAGTGAAATAAATAGTGGTATTGCATGCAAAAACACATGTATGTATGTATGTATGTATGTATGTATGTATGTATGTATGTATTTAAACGGTCGGGTCACCAGCGACTAAACTGGTTCCCCACCAGACTTGTTTTGTGAGGAGGGTGGCTAGTCTCCCTGAAGGATTAAAAACAAGACCTTCCAAAGGGCGAATGAACTCTTTTTCTGGGTCAACGGCCAACTAGCACAGTGTATATTTGTGTGTGTGTATATATGTGTATTGGGGTGGAGAGGGCTCCCGTAAGCCATGGTGAAGGCAACCTTTCTAGGAGAAGCAAATCTCTGATTTAAAAACCATAAAGCGGGAGACCAGTACCCGCATTAAGCTGGTCTGCAGTTTAATTTGTTGCTGGCTACCTTGCTCTTGCTTGTTGCTGGATCTCAACATTTTGAACCGAGAGAGAGACTTAGCTGTCGTACAAAGCTAAGACTCTGTAACATCATCTTTGTATAGATACTCCCTCAGGCATTTGGGCTCATGGATTTTAAATGTCTGAGGGAGTGGCACTCGTCTGACAAGACGTTGCAATCATCATCATTTAACCGTTGATGATTTCTATGTCTATTCATTTGTAAAGTTGCACAAACACTTCAATAAATGACTGTATCTTCTGCGAATTGTTTGCATTTGATTGTTTTTCTTTTTTATTCATGTTAAATTCATTTAACCGTACTCATCATCATCGTCGTCCTGATCATCAAAGATTTATGACGTTTGGAACGCTCCTTCATGCATATTCTACATGTATGTGTATGCCTACATGTGTATATGCATATGTATGTACATGCGTATATGTGTGCCTCTCTGTGTGTATGTTTGCATGTGTGTGTACATGCGTATGTATGTTTGTGTGCATACGAATGTATGCACATATTTGTGCGTGCATGTGTTTATTTGCATGTGTATGTGGTGTGGAGAGGTCTCCCATGAGCCGTGGTGAAGGCAACCCCTCTAGGAGAAGAAAATCTCTGATTTAAAAAAAAACATAAAGCGGAAGACCAGTACCCGCATTAAACTGGTCTACAGTTTAACTTGTTCCTGGCTATCTTGCTCTTGCTTGTTGCTGGATCTCAACATTTTGAACCGAGAGAGGGACTTAGCTGTCGTACAAAGCTAAAACTCTGTAATAAAATCTTTGTATAGATACTCCCTCAGACATTTGTCTAAAAAAAAAAGAAAAAAAAGTCCTGTGGCGATGAAAAAGTTGTGACACGTGTAGGCCTGAAAAGCTGGAAGCATGTAATAAATTATCTGCCATCATTGTATGTGTGTATGAGTCTGTGTATGTATGTATATATGTATATGTATATATGTGTATGTATGATTATATATGTACATGTGTATGTCTTTGTGTATATATATGTATGTATATACGAATGTGTGTATATATGTTTGTGTGCATGAATGTATATATGTATATATATGTTTGTGTATGTATGTATGCATATATATGAACGTGTATGTATATGTACGTATACGTATCTGTATGTGTGTATGTATGTATATGTGTGTATGTGTATATGTGTATGTGTGTATGCATGTGTGTATGTGTATATATGTACGTATGTGTATGTATGTATGTATGTATGTATGTATATATATATGTCTGTATACCAATGACTGTCTTCAGTTTCATGTCTGCTTGAGCGTGTGCAAGTCGCTGGCAGGACTAAAAAATCATCTTCGGGCACATGGACTTTCAGTGACTGAGGGAGTGGCATTCGTCAGACAAGGGGTTGCAATCATCATCATTATGTATGTATGTATGTATGTATGTATGTATGTATGAATTTAGTTGTCTCTTCTCGGCTAGACAACTACAGGAGAAATGTTTGGAACAAACTCTCCTCTGTATCAAGTCGTTATAGACATAACCAAGGCCTTTGAAACTCTCAGAAGAGATCACTATTGACAATGGTGTCAAGCAAGGTGATATACCTGCCCCGGCACTCTTCTCAATATATTTTGTGATTGTACTTGCCCATGTTTTTCAGGACTGTGACACTGGAGTAGGCTTGAGGTTCAGAATCACTAGTAGAGTGTTCAATCTAAGGAGATTTAATACCCGATCTAAAACCTTCTATACATTTGTATGTGAGTTACTGTCGTGACAGATGTGTTACTCTTCCAATCTATTATACTCATCATTTGTCAACACCAACTGAAATTGCTTAAGGAGGATCCTTAACATAAAATGGCAGTCGATGACACTAGACACCGCTCTCCTCAGAGAGCGAGTTGTCCAAGTATTGAAAGCATGATAACCAACAATCAGATGCGCTGGGCTGGACACGTTGTTCATAGGGATGACTGCAGATGACCAAAGCATCTGTTCTATGGTGAGCTGGTGGCTGGCAAGTGCTTACAACACAAACCAAAGAGGAGATTCAGGGATTGTTTGAAAGACAATCTTAAGAAGGTTTGCATAAATGTTGAAAGATGGGAAGAGATAGCTGAGAATCCGAGTGAATGGTGAGGATTTGTCTCGGAGGATTGCAAGGTATTGAAGACAAAGAACTTGGAACAGTCAGAGTTTAAGAGAAATTTGCATAAAGGTTCTGTGAAGGATTTGGATGCTTGTGGGGCTAGTCAGAAGTGTGAGACATGTAGGCGTTTTCTACTATCCAAAGCTGGGTATTTGAACCACACTAAGTAACACGAAAAACGCCCTTATGTACCCTTGCCCCCGTGACCTGATGAGACAACCTGTGTGGTGTGTGGCAGGAAGTGCAAGTCGACTGCAGGTCTGAGGAGGCATATGGTTGTGCATAGGGACACTATACCACAGAGTGGTACAATTAACCTAGGGCAGACATTTGACTTTATGTGTCATCTTGCTTTAAGCCACCTACTGGTTTGAAGAGCCAACTTCGTGGCCATGTTAGATGAACTGGGGGTGGGCTGGTGGTGGGGTTTTTGTGGCAATCATTTGTAAAGATGTAGCAATCATCATGTATATATTTTATATATACGACTCAATCATGTGTACACACCGATTCTCATCAGATCACCAAAGTTAAGCAACAATGAGCCTGGCCAGTACCAGATGGGTAACAATTTGGGAAGGCTAGGTGCTGTATGTGCTGGTCCTAGAATTTTTTTCAGTTCTATCTTGTCGAATTCGGGGACTTGGTGTGCGTTTAATTAACTGGGTGAGATAAACCCTCCCAATAAGCTCACCTGGCTAGTAAGTGACAAGATGGTACTTCACGTAATGGTGTATCAGCAACCTGGTGCAAGATGTCTTTCTCAACCTGCTACAGCGAGTGGTGACATATGAAATGTGTGCAACACAACGTTGCGCCTTGTGGATCACCTAAAACACTTTGGAGCTGGGGTTGGCTCAATCCTAATGAGCAAATTCTATACTCGTATTCGAGTTTTGCCAACGATATTTATTTATTTATACAAACATGTACAAGCTTCACTATCCTAGCATGACAATATTTCAATCTGTAATTATTAATAACTAAGATCTCATCAGGTGAAACGTCTACTATTTCATTTATTGAAATATATATATGTATGTATGTATGTATGTATGTATGTATGTGTGTATGTACGGCATATATATATATATATATATATATACATACATTATATATAAATATATATATGTATGTATGTATGTATGTATGTATGTATGTATGGCATAATTACATTGACACACTGGTTCTCAACAGATCACTGGAGTTAAGCAATGTTGAGCCTGGCTAATACCAGATGGGTGATAATTTTGGAATTCTAGATGCTGTATGTGCTTTCCACTTATCTCGACATTGTTTCCGGTCGCCCTGAACATCCATTTACCTCTGATATTCAACAATGTCGACTCAGGAGAGTGTGTAGTTTGGAGAATGCGTAAATGTTGCCAAAGAAAATTCATGTGCAGTAAGTAGGTATAGTCTGTCAAGACTTAAGGAAACCATATTTTATCTCAACCAAGTGCACGAAATATATAATCAATTGCATTTAAAGGGATGGTTAGATGTTATCTTCTATATGTATGTATGGCTATATGTGTGTGTGTGTGTCTATTCTCACATTTTTTTTTGTTTTTGTTTTTTTTAATAGGTGGTCACCACTTATCAAGGCCCGGAAGCCACTCAGGGATGGTTATTGCATGTACAGAACATTAGTGTTGAGATTTAATAAAGTGTCTACTTAAGGGGGCGGTTCATTAGGAATTTGTTTACGTTAGACTTGAAGACATCCAGGTTGTAGTCAGGTGAGAAACAGGCAGACAAAACAGAGTTCCACAGGCGTGCACTTCTAAGGAAGAAACTTTGTTCATGGAATCTACGTTTTGATTTAGGCACAGATAAAGAGTAGAGAAAATTTTTGATAGTTTGTTTTTCCTAAAAGATTGACGAGGGGGCCAGAAATTGGAGCTCAGACGAGCACTTGCCATGAAAATAACGATGAAGCAAAGATAGGCTTGCAACGTCTCTTCTGTGGGAGAGAGGCTGTAGGGAAGAGAAAAGGGCAGCCTCCACCAAGCCACGAAGTCTATTTTGTACTCTGTCAAGGCAGGATAGACTGTTTTTAGCAGCTCCTGTCCAGATATGGCAGCAGTATTCCATCCTTGGGCGTACTTGGCTTTTATATAGATAGAGAATTGCATCAATAGTGAGATATCTTCTGGAGCAGTAGAAGGATCCCACCATCTTCCCAGCGACCTTGGCAACAGACCTGATGTACATGTTCCATTTCAGATCAGGAGTAAAGATCAAGCCCAGAAGCTTGTCAAAACATGGGGCTTCTCCTAGATGAGAGCCATCCATTTCAATTGAGGCCAGATGGGGATCAGAGCATTGATGATGTAAAGATAGGAGCTTGGTCTTAGATGCATTAAAGGTAACCAGCCACGTCTTCTCCCACTGAACCATGCGCTCGAGATCAGAGGAGAGAGAATCAGAGAGAACTTTGTCATTTACAGCCTTTGATGTGTTGCTGTAGATGGTCGTGTCATCAGTATAGATGTCAACGAATGATTTAAGTATGTGTTTAGGGAGATCATTGATGTAGATCAGGAAGGGAGTTAGGCCCAGGATGGACCCCTGAGGGACTCCAGCATTAATACTGCAGGCCTCTGATTTTTGTCCATCGACCACTACTCTTATGAGCCTATCAGAGAGAAATTATTTAATGATTGAGAAAAAATTTCCAGTTATACCATAACTGGAAATCTTGTGAAGTAGGCGTTTATGCCATACTTTGTCGAAGGCCTTTGATATGTCAAGAGCAATTGCCCTAGAAAGGAAGCCTTTGTCAAGAGATTCGCTAATCGTATGAGATATAACCGTTAGCACATCCGCGGTAGATCTTGTAGAACAGAAACCATATTGCACGTCACTAAGAAAGTTATTTCTGCTGAGGTGGTTGACTATTTCTCTATTTAATTCCAGCAACTTACTCATGACACACAGGAGACTTATTGGGCACTGATGGTTTGTCAAAGATTAGCATAACAGGGACGTCGAAGCATTATACAAAAAACTGAGAGATGACAGACTAACGAAAACGGTATTTAAATTGAAACGTGACAGACCGACAATGGATAGGGTTACACAGCAATATGCAGAGTGCATGGAAATTAACTCTCTATTATAAAATGCTCGCAATTTATTTGTTTTTGATTGCATTTTCACTTCAAACAAGGCACAGTGCCACTTTTGATGTGGAGAGGGGTTCTACTATTTGGGAAATAATTTGCACGGATACTATGTATGGATTTGAGCAGCAAGATGCTGTTTACATTACACTTGAACTTCTGCATGTCAGTAAAATCAGGAAATCAGGAACCCAGAATGGAATTTCAAAGTCTAGCAGTCCTAAGGAAGAAACGATTATTGAAGTAGAAGGCATTCTGGCATCTAGGAATCTCTACTATATAGGGGTGCGATTTTGCTGCTTGTCGGGTTTGATGGGAGTATTTACATCAAGAGAGTACAAGGGCTTGTACTTCATGAAAACACCTACCATTGAAATACTTGTAAAACAGATGGAGGGATTCAATATTTCGTCGATGGGACACAGGTTGAAGCCTAGCTGATAGTGCGGAATTATTAGGTTGGTGACTCTCTTTTGAACCCTGTCTAAATGTAAGACACTAGTAGCAGATGCACCAGCCAGAATATGGCAACAATACTCCATATGTGGGAGAATGGTGGCTTTGTAGTGGTACAAGATACTCTTAGGCATAAGTAATTTTCTAGCACGATAGAGAGAGCCCACCTTTTTTGCAGCAGCCTTGGCAATGTTCTCAATGTATCTATTCTAATTCAACTTTCTGTGAAGGTTATGCCAAGGGGTTGAACATAGTATTTTCAGGTAATGTACCATTGGCTTTGGCTATCAGTTGTTGAGTAGGTTTCTTGTAATTATTAAAGGAAAGAGGCTTAGTCTTGGCAGCATTGAATGTTACTATCAATTGTTGTCCCCATTTCACTTAAGACTGGAAATCTTTCTTTAGGTTTTTCACCATTGCCGTGGATATGGGGTCATTCGTTTTCCCTTCATGTCTGTTATAGAGTGAGGCGTCGTCTGTAAATATACAGAAACAATTTTATAGAGGTCATTTATGAATATCAGAAATAAAAATGGTCCAAGGATCGAACCCTCAGATACACCAGCATTTATATCGTATTGTTTTGACGTAAGACAATCTAGAACACGTATTCGTCCAGTAATACCATATGATTTGATTTTCATAAGACCATTGTACCATACCATGTCAAAAGCAGATATATCTTTATAGCTACTGCCCTACTTTCCCCTGTTTATCCAGTGCATATCGACATTTAAATATGGTGTCCAGGCCTTTGCTCAATATCTAATTCACATACAGCATGTGGAGAGAGTTCAAAGATTGAATACTCGAATGGTTCAAAGTTTATGTGATCTGCCTTATCAAGGCCAGATCAAGAATCTTAACTTTTTCTCTCTTGAGCAATAATGATTACGCCACGATCTCATTTTTTCCTACAATCTCTTCAAAGGCCGTTACGATACACGTCAACACCTATTATTCACTCCGGCAATAGAAAGAGCTCTATATGATTTTCTTTATTTTTTTTTATTACATACAAAAAAAAATTATTTCACCGCCGATTTCGATTGAACTGGAAGAGGGCTGCTTTCTCAATCAGGATCTCTAGAGCTTAGAATAGACTTTCAAGAAAGGTAACAAATGCGCCAATAATGCAACAATGTAAGGTGAATTTAAGCAGGTGCTTGCTGGGCTATTATATCCTCTTCTGTGTAACTTTCTATAACTCCTTCCCTACATGGCAACTGAAGCGTGTTTTATTTTTTCAAAAATTTGCGAACTTTAATAACAATCAGAATTAATGTTGGAGAAATAATACCTTATTTAACATGCAAGGATGAATCCACAACCAGCAATATTAGTGCTATACTTTTACCTTGCAGACAAAACTTACTGCAACCATCATCATCACCCACAACCACGATCAGCAACATCTACTTGATATATCAAGCAATCTAAACTAATGAACTGTTACGACTGTTGATAACACGTATGCATACATCAGCAATGGAAACTATTAATTATCTATCTATATATCTATAAAAGTAAAAGTGCGTGTGTTTACATTTCCCTACAAAACTACTCTGTCAATTTTCAGTCTACAAACTCGAGATTTGACATAAGGGGTATTGAGATTTGGGAAAATCTTTTTAATTGGTTTTCGGCGAGAAATTTGGCTGTCAAGTGGTTAAAGTTCAACGATTTGACCTTTGAAAACTCTACCAAACTCCTCCGCCAATTTTGGATCTAAAATCTTAATTTTAGATGTAGGTTAATTAGACATGGATAAAAACTTTTTAACTTGATTTGAACCCAAAAAAATAAATGTTAAGGGGTCAAATTGAGGCCAAAGTTAAAAAAAAAGTTGATCTCCGCCGTCTCTACCAAATTACTCAGCTAATTTTTTATCTAAATATTTGAAATTTTATATAAAGTGTATTCAGACAGAGCAAGTATTTTAATCGGTTTTTAGCCAAAAATCTGGCTGCCAAGGAGTTAAAGTTCAAAAGATTTTACCTTTGCAGTCTCTAACAAACTATTCAGCCAATTTTGGGTCTAAACATTTGAAATTTTATATAAAGGGTATTCAGACATGCAGCAAGCTTTTTATTCAGTTTTTGGGCGAAAATTTGGCTGCCAAGAGGTCAAAGTTGAAAGAGTCGACCTTTGCAGACTCTACTAAATTTCTCTGCCAATTTTTGATCTAAAAACTTGAAATTTTAAATGTAGTTAAAAAACTTCTGGAGGAGTCAAAAAAGGATCAAAATTGAAAAAATTGAAAAAATCGTGATACATTTTGTACATTCATCTTGGTTTATTTTTAATTTTAATTTTTAATCGGTTCACGTGTCACGTTGATACAGTGATAACGTTACCAGCTTGTAATGCTACAGTTTCAGTTTCGATTCTAGCATATGGCACCCATATACTTTTTGTTTTAACTTTTGAAATTACGACTCTTTAATAATATATATGAAATCAGGACAAATTAAAATATCATATTTAAGCGTTATTTTTACGCCCCTGCCAAGGCGGGTGCTCTGCCCCGCTAGTATATATATATATATTAGATAAAAGAAATTTTTTAATTGTGAAATCATGACTCTATAATAATATATACGAAATCTGGACAAATTAAAATATCATATTGTTAAGTTTGCAGGTTGAAACAAGTAACGTAGAAAGCAATACAAATGACGACTCAACAAACAAAGGTAGATCAAATAAGAAGTGTATTAGGAAAAGGTATATTTACAGGATATTTACATAATAGTGTCAAATAAGAGAGTCTTTGCTGGAGAAACATATCTGCTCTCGGCGGCCTTCGGTGGCTTCTGGTGAACACACACTCAGACTAACTTAGTCTTCCTATTTATGTGTAATTACTATCCACATATGCAAATAAATGTGTACCACCACAACACATATTTAAGCATATGTTACGCTTCAACTAAGCTGGACACCCCCACCACTAGTTCAAATAATACAAATTTTTAATTCTCTTCTCAAAAGTTCAGGAACTTTAAAAAACTCTTTTAAAATCTTTAAATAAATATATTTGTTACTTTTACAACCGCTGTTTATTGTATTTCATCTATTGTTTGTTTTAGTTTATTTATTAATTTGTTGTCATCTATTTTTACATCATCTTCCACACATATGATAGAATCCACCATCTGCAAGGCTTTTAGAGGTATTCATTAGTATAAACAACAAACCGAAAAAGTAGTCAAAAAACAAATATATAAAGTATAAATGTTAACAAAAGCAAGATAAGTTACTCTTCTACCTACCTGAGTAAGGATTTGGTGTTTTAACTTATTTTAAAGCGTTTTGTTGTTTGAAACACAAATAGTGTCGATTTTTATGATAGAGCAAGAAAAAATAGCAGACATTTGACAGTCATTTTTTGAGTCTTAATAATCACCCCAAAATCGGAAATTAAACAAAATACTGATAGAAATCCGCCCAACAAATGTCACATATATCCAATCATGCCTTCTATTATCTTCCCCCCAAAACATGTTCTTTAATATAACTTAGCATTTTCAAAATGGCGACTATTATGCTTGATTTATTTTTGAAACTCTTCTGTACAGAATGCTTATATGTCAGTTCACATTGACAAAGAAAAAAAATTTTTTTTTCATTTTAAAATTATTTACGGAATGGTATATTGCACTATGATAGAAAGAGAAAAGTTTTCTTATACTTTTACAAATGGATTTATTATCTGTTGTTAGGGTTGGTTGAGATTTGCACGTTTTGTGCAGAAGAGCTGAAAGAAACACTATAACTGACATCTTAAATATGTTAAAGTAATGGAAAATGAACCTTTTTTTTACTTTTGTCATGAAAATTTTGTTCATTTTTTTAATAACGAAAAATTGATTCATGAGAAAACAAATCTTAAAATAAATTATAAAAAAGTAAAGAGAATTCATTTTTCAGGTAAAAAAGGAAAGTATTTTTGAGTCAAACCAAAATAAGATAACGGCAACATTTTTATAAACGATTCTTTTAAATAAAGTCAATTTTTGCATGTATTTCCCAATGAATTATACTTACATTAAAGTCAGATGCCTCCTAAGATGGAGTAATGCTGACATATCTGAAGAGGTGACCCTTAGAGTAATCTGTCTTGTCATGACAAAGTACAAAAGAGAGTAGAAAATGAACCTTTCGTCTACTTTTTACACCCTCATAAATCTCGTTTCTTTCTTTTGTCCTTTAGTCCTCACATTCCCACAATTGATGTTTCTGACAAATGGAGGAAGAATTGCTGTTTTTGAGGTTAATATCTATCCATCTAACACTTGTCATTGGCAAGTTTTTGGCCTTGAAGCATTCTTTTTTAAGCTTCTTATATCAAGTGGCTTCATGCCTTGTCTGGAGCGATTTCCATAAAAAAATGTAGTGAAGGATGATCCTTTCTCTTCCTCACAGAAGAGATGTTGCTAGTCTTTCTCTATTGCTATTTTCATTAAAAATGCTCGTTTGAGCTCCAATCTCTAATTTGTCCTTCTAGACATTTATATAAAAAAAATCGTTTTCTACCATAACATAAAAATACTTTCCTTTCTTTCACAATGTCCCTTGCAATAGGCAACCTTTTCATTGAAAGAGATTCAAGTATGTACAACGCATTATCGCAGGACTTTTTCCCTGCAGTTACTACACGGTTGTCTTCAAATTCAATATCAACAAATACTAATCATAAACCGTTCCCATAAGTAATCAAACTCAGTTAATTTTATTAATAATTTCTAATACCCCTATTAGTAAGTAATAAGGCAGACTAGATAAGTGAAAATGATATTAGGAAAAGGCTAGAATCGAACCCTGTAGGCAAGTGTTAAAAGAATGGATAATTGAAATCCTAGGAATGCAGTCAATTGCTAATTCTTTTAGAAATAACTGGATATTAAATATGTCAGTTAAAAGAATGGACAATTCGAGTATAGAGATAATGATTCAAAATAGGTTAGATATTGAACAATTAAAATTTAGAATTCTTTGTTTGCAAAAAATATGTTTGGACAGACATATGTAAAATTCACATGAAAGTTAGCCACGTTGGTTAACATCACAATCAGAGAGTCACACTCATAGCCAGAGAGAGAGGGTCAGAGAGTGAAGCTGATGCCCTTAGAGGCAAAGGGTGGAAGAGGGACCATGTCGTTATACAAGTTTGAATTCCTGACATCATCAATCAGCCGACAGATGAATAAAGAAATCATTTAATATTTTGTAACTATTTGTCTTCGTTTCGTCCTTACAACCTAAAAGGTAAATGTGTTTTCTCATCATCTTTAATGAACTTTGTATAACTCCCTTTCCAAGTAATATATCCCCACCATCATCAATAATGTAGGTCCCCTCCTCTGTGTTAACAAAAACTGTATAAATGTCTCAGCTCCATAATAATAATATGAAGTCCCCAAGAACCGTCACAGTCGTTGTCATGATATAAATGTATATAAATGTTATTATTATCCTTTGTTCTGAATCTCCGATATATGTTGTCTCTCAATATATATCCGCAACACAAGAAATATTCTTCATCTTTTAACTGACAAGCTAAGTGTCCGACTATGGTCAAGGGCGACCCGAAAGCTCCCTTTTCATTAGCTGCTGCATGAAATTATAGGAGAGAGTGCTACTCTATTCCCACGATTACTCCACTTGTCCTTGATCCTCTTCTTATAATGGTGAGTGTTTAGAAAGAGGACATCAAGTACAATATTTTAAGTTTTTATTATGATTTGACCGAAAAGTGAACCTTGATCTCCTGACCCATTAGATAACACTCTTATCATTATGACAAATGAGCATCATAAAGGGAGGATCAAGAGCAAGTGGAGAAATCTTGAGTCCTGAGTAGTGTCCTTTCCTACAAAGAGAGTCTATATTCGGCTATTTGTTTGTCAACTGACAATAATTTCTTCTCATTATGTCCTCTCATAGCTTTTGACCTTTACAAAAGGTGACCCATTAATAAACGAAAAAAGTTAAATTACAATGTATATTTTATCAGTCTTATATTTTCAAGTTATTTAGATTTCCTCTGAAAAACTTTCTATAACAGCTGAACATGAATTTTTTTTTTTTTTTTTTTTTTTTTTACAAAGGCATCACCACATTATCAAGGCCCAGAGGCCACTCAAGGATAAGGGTTAAAGAGTGTACAGTAGAAATTGGTCAATATAGTAATCATTAGTAATGAAAATTTGGTAAATTTAATAACTTATATGGAACGGCTCATCAAGAACTTATTTACTTTAGACTTGAACACAACCATATTGTAGTCAGCCGGAAAGCAGGAAAACGGAAGACAATTCCACAGGCGTGCAGTTCTAAGAAAGAAGCTTTGTTCATGGAATCTACGTTTAGGTTTAGCCACAGATAAAGAGTGGGGGAAATTATTGATAGTGTTTACAGCTAGACGAGTGTTTCTTGTGAAAGTTTGGCGAGGGGGGACCAAAGATTGAAGCTCAGTTGAACACTTTCCATGAAAATAACGATACATCAGAGACAAACTCGCAACATCTCTTCTGTGAGATAGAGGTTGCAAGGAGGAGAAAAGGACATCTCCTACGAGGCTACGAAGTCTATTTTGAACTCTATCAAGGCAGGACAAGTCCTTTCTAGCAGCTCCTGCCCAGATGTGGCAACAGTATTCCATCCTTGGACGTACCTGGCTCTTATATAGGTAGAGAATAGCATCAGCAGTGAGATATCTACTGGATCGATAGAAAGATCCCACCATTTTTCCAGCGGCCTTGGCAACAGATTTGATATACGTGTTCCATTTAAGATCAGGAGTAATGGTCAAGCCCAGAAGCTTGTCAAAACTTGAGGCCTCCTGAAGACGAGAGCCATTCATTTCAATTGATGACAAATGTGGATTAGAATGTTGATGATGTAAAGAGAGAAGCTTGGTTTTAGATGCATTAAAAGTAACCAGCCACTCCTTTCCCCATTGTACTACGTGCTCAAGATCAGAGGAGAGAGAATTGGAGAGAACTTGGTCGTTTACTGTCTTAGATGTGGTACCATAAATGGTAGTGTCGTCAGCATAAATGTCTACAAATGATGTAAGGATTTTCCCCTGGTTTTATCTTTCCATTGTAGTTTATAATGTCACAGTGAAAATGCTTGGCAGACATTTTTTGTTGTGTATACCAAAACTGACCAAAGTTGTAGAAATGGCATAAAAACAAAAACAGAAAGTTCAAATATGTTTACAAAATGCTAAGAGATGCTATCAGAATGAAAATCGCTCAAAGATATAGGAAAAGTTGGCGTTCCTCGTTCGAAACTACAAAACAAGATTCAATAATTCTCAAAAATTGTTTTTGTCTGTGACACATTGATACTACTCAGACATGACGCCAGAAAATAAAATGTCTTGGGATCGAGCTTGCATCTAAATTTAATAGAAACTTCAAATAGTAAATGATTTTCACATTTTATTTGATCCTTTTATGAAATAAACTTCTGCTGAGAGGGGGTAAATCTTGCTTATTTGTTTTTGTTTTCATTTTTGTTGTTTATTATTGAAATTCTTATTGACATGTATACTGTGCATTGCCTAGAAAGTTAGCCATAACATACATCATTTCTGTTTGTTGAAATGTTTTACAAGACTTACCTAAGTTGTTTAAAATTTTTGTTTTAATTTTTGTTGTTTATTATTGAAATTCTTATTGACATGTATACTGTGCATTGTCTAGAAATTTAGCCATAACATACATCATTTCCGTTTGTTGAAATGTTTTACAAGACTTACCTAAGTTGTTTAAAATTTTTGTTTTCATTTTTGTTGTTTATTATTGAAATTCTTATTGACATGTATACTGTGCATTGTCTAGAAATTTAGCCATAACATACATCATTTCCGTTTGTTGAAATGTTTGACAAGACTTACCTAAGTTGTTTAAAATTTTTGTTTTCATTTTTGTTGTTTATTATTGAAATTCTTATTGACATGTATACTGTGCATTGTCTAGAAATTTAGCCATAACATACATCATTTCCGTTTGTTGAAATGTTTTACAAGACTTACCTAAGTTGTTTAAAATTTTTGTTTTCATTTTTGTTGTTTATTATTGAAATTCTTATTGACATGTATACTGTGCATTGTCTAGAAATTTAGCCATAACATACATCATTTCCGTTTGTTGAAATGTTTTACAAGACTTACCTAAGTTGTTTAAAATTTTTGTTTTCATTTTTGTTGTTTATTATTGAAATTCTTATTGACATGTATACTGTGCATTGTCTAGAAATTTAGCCATAACATACATCATTTCCGTTTGTTGAAATGTTTTACAAGACTTACCTAAGTTGTTTAAAATTTTTGTTTTCATTTTTGTTGTTTATTATTGAAATTCTTATTGACATGTATACTGTGCATTGTCTAGAAATTTAGCCATAACATACATCATTTCCGTTTGTTGAAATGTTTTACAAGACTTACCTAAGTTGTTTAAAATTTTTGTTTTCATTTTTGTTGTTTATTATTGAAATTCTTATTGACATGTATACTGTGCATTGTCTAGAAATTTAGCCATAACATACATCATTTCCGTTTGTTGAAATGTTTGACAAGACTTACCTAAGTTGTTTAAAATTTTTGTTTTCATTTTTGTTGTTTATTATTGAAATTCTTATTGACATGTATACTGTGCATTGTCTAGAAATTTAGCCATAACATACATCATTTCCGTTTGTTGAAATGTTTTACAAGACTTACCTAAGTTGTTTAAAATTTTTGTTTTCATTTTTGTTGTTTATTATTGAAATTCTTATTGACATGTATACTGTGCATTGTCTAGAAATTTAGCCATAACATACATCATTTCCGTTTGTTGAAATGTTTTACAAGACTTACCTAAGTTGTTTAAAATTTTTGTTTTCATTTTTGTTGTTTATTATTGAAATACTTATTGACATGTATACTGTGCATTGTCTAGAAATTTAGCCATAACATACATCATTTCCGTTTGTTGAAATGTTTTACAAGACTTACCTAAGTTGTTTAAAATTTTTGTTTTCATTTTTGTTGTTTATTATTGAAATTCTTATTGACATGTATACTGTGCATTGTCTAGAAATTTAGCCATAACATACATCATTTCCGTTTGTTGAAATGTTTTACAAGACTTACCTAAGTTGTTTAAAATTTTTGTTTTCATTTTTGTTGTTTATTATTGAAATACTTATTGACATGTATACTGTGCATTGTCTAGAAATTTAGCCATAACATACATCATTTCCGTTTGTTGAAATGTTTTACAAGACTTACCTAAGTTGTTTAAAATTTTTGTTTTCATTTTTGTTGTTTATTATTGAAATTCTTATTGACATGTATACTGTGCATTGTCTAGAAAGTTAGCCATAACATACATCATTTCCGTTTGTTGAAATGTTTTACAAGACTTACCTAAGTTGTTTAAAATTTTTGTTTTCATTTTTGTTGTTTATTATTGAAATTCTTATTGACATGTATACTGTGCATTGTCTAGAAATTTAGCCATAACATACATCATTTCCGTTTGTTGAAATGTTTTACAAGACTTACCTAAGTTGTTTAAAATTTTTGTTTTAATTTTTGTTGTTTATTATTGAAATTCTTATTGACATGTATACTGTGCATTGTCTAGAAAGTTAGCCATAACATACGTCATTTCCGTTTGTTGAAATGTTTTACAAGACTTACCTAAATTGTTTAAAATTTTTGTTTTAATTTTTGTGATGTGGTTCAAACATGTGACGTTCATGGAGAGCGAAACTGGTTTGGAGTCAATTGAAGCTGCGGGTAGGAATGCAAACAGCATTTTATTTGTCAGTTTACTTATCAGTTCTTGCTACTCGACCCGGACGTCTATTATTGTACCTAATTTCTATTTTATATTTTATAGCTGTACTACTTTTCACTCGATGATACAAAAACAGTACAGAAAATAAATTCATATTTGTGGACAATAACTCAAGTTATACAATATCCAATCATTTTAGATTTATTTTGGAAAATAACTTATTTCTTGAATGTGAACCATTTTTATTTTGGATTCTATGGTTTATTAAGTTTAATTATTACAGAATCATTATTATATACAAAGACTTTAATGGAAATATCATTCTTGGTGTTCTTAATTGACATGCTTGTAATAAAACATTTTAATTTTAGCAACCAAACAAGACAAAACCTATTAAGCAAACTTCCTCTACCATGCTAGAAAACTACTCACATCAGAAAGTATTCTGTCACTTTACAAGGTCATCATTCGTCCATGAATGGAGTATTGTTGCCACATCTGAGTTGGTGCGCCTACCACGAGTCTATCACTTTTAGTTTCCAAGGTGCTTTCAATAAGTTTCCAGACTTTCTCCGCATGAACGCTTCTATTAATAGTATATGCATGAAGCGCTAGTCCCCTTAGAGTAATCTCTTCCAGCTCTAAATCACTTGCAGCATTCCAACAACTTCTGAAAGGCCCCATGGAAGTCATCTTGTGTGAGCATGTCAATGATCTTCATCACAGCCTTTTTCATCTCCTCAATTGTTTCATAACAACAGCCGCTAAGGTTTACCTTGAGCTTAGGGAATAACCAAAAGTCACAAGGAACAAGGTATGGACAATAGGGAGAGTGAGGCACTGTCTTGATACCCATCTTGGTCAAATAGTCTGTGACAAGGATGGAGTTGGGGACTTGTGCATTCGCACAAATCTTCCGCATCTTCAGTTCCTCGCAAATAATTGTGTACAGTTCCCACACTGACATCAAACTGAGCTTAGGGAATAACCAAAAGTCACAGAGAGCAAGAACTGGACTATAGGTGAAGAACTGTCTTTCTGATTTTCTCTGAGCATTTTTGGGACAAACTTCATGCAAATCTTCCATATCTTCAGTTCCTCATGAATAATTGTGTGTACAGTTTCCACACTGACATCAAACTTCGCACTAATTGTCTCTATAGGCACACAACGGTCCTTATCCATGAAATTCTTTATTTGGTCAATCAATCTGGTGTTCTACCTTCCTTACTCTTCCCAAACTTTTCGTCATCCCTCACAGATTCTCTGCTTTCCTTGAATTTTTTATGCCACTCAAAAACTTATATTCAATCTATGCAAGATGGTCTAAAATCAGTCTGAAGCATTCCACGTTTCTGTGGCATTTTTTCAAGTTTAAAACAGAATTTTATCCCATATCGTTCTTACATCCATATTTCATTTTTGAAATCCACAAGCTATGACAATCAGGCTTTAGTAGGGCGTATTTCAATTTCTGCTGTAGCTGTTTATTTAAACCTGAAATCATAAAAATTTATCAGTCATCTCATCAGTTGTATAGCAATGACATACTGAATTTTCAAGAATCTACGACAATTTGAAATGTATGTACAAAAAAGTCTGAAAACATTTTAAAGGCCGCCCGTAAGTCCTGCACTATTGACCAACATCTAATCCTGTCCAATCGTTGCAATGTTGAATCCTTTTAATTATTTTAATGGAATATGCTTTGACGAATCATAGTAATTGTAACCCCTCGCCATAAATATCCTCAAATAAAACCCCCTGAATAAATACCCCCAAATAAAAACCTTGAATAAATACCCCTGAATAAAAAAAAACCAAATAAAAACTCCCGAATAAATATCGCCGGATAAATACCCTGAATAAATACCTCCAAATAAAACCCCCCAAATAGATACCCCCTGAATAAATACCCCCGAATAAATACCCCCGAATAAATACCCCTGAATAATAACCCGATCAGCAGCAAAATTGCACTATAGAAATCCTCAGATGCCGGAAATCTTTCTACCATAAGATTTTGAAATTCACTCTCTAGTTCTTGTTTCCCTGATTGTACCAACATGCAGAAATTTAAATGCAATATGAACAGACATCTTGCTTCTCAACTCCCTACATAGTATCTCTGTAGATTTGGTCCCAAATAGTAGCCCCTTACGTTCAAGTGGTACTGTGTTTTGTTGGAGATGAATAAGAGTTTTAAATAAAAATGAACATCGTTGTTAATAAAGGAATTTACTTTAGGGAAAAAACAGATCAAGAAAAGAAATATCATAAATTTTTAGAATTGGATGAATTCAGAAAATTTAAAAAGAAATTTATATTAATAAAACAGTAGATGTGTTTGTGTCTGTGTGAAAATATTTAACTGATAAACTCTTCAACTACTGGTCACATAACACTAAAATTAACAGGAAATAGTAATCATATAACAAGGATGGTTTAGAACAAGTAAAATCTTTGTTTGGATGGATGAATAACGCGTACAGAAATATGTTAGCAACCTGAAATGCAAAATGTTGGTTTCAACTTGTCAACATATTTCTATTACTTTTGCACATGCGCAAATTCATTCATAGCTTGAAGTGATTTAATTTTGAATCTTTCTTATTTATCTGTTGATAACTCGAAAGGAAAGTGGCTGGAGCACTAAATGTTTTTGTTTTTATTCTAGCTCATAGCACCCAACTCATTTTTTTCTTTTTACCATTTTGTAATCAGTACCATATATTAGGTACAATATGATATTCAATAGATAATTGGCTCTGTAATAATAAATACGAAATCTTCATGAATATATTTAAGCATATTTTACAGCCGGGTAAGTCTGGGCACTAGTGTTTAATAAAAAACTAAAGAAACATTTTGGAACATACAGGATGTTCCAAAATGAATGTTCTACTTTTAAATATAAATTAGCATAAAATAGATGGTTAATTTTTGAACATTTACAATATTACATTTATATTGTATATGTTCTATACAATGATTTATTTAATCAATTAAAAAGCTGAGCTGTCAAATTAGCTTGAAAGACTGATCCCCGAAAGAAATGAACAAGTTAATTAATAAAAATATAATTTTCAAAGCTTTTAATTAATATAATTAAAATACAACGTTATAACGATCTAATATGTTTCTCCTTTGAAATTTTGTGCCCTTAAGAATTTTTTGGGGGCACCACCACCATTGCTATTTGTTTTCTTTTTCCATCTTAAATCATCTCTCTACCTCTTTCTTTCTTCATCTGGGCAGGCGCTGCTAGAAAGGGCTTGTCCTGCCTTGGTAGAGTTCAATATAGACTTCGTAGCCTCATAGGAGATATCCTTTTCTCTTCCCTGCAACCTCTATCTCACAGAAGAGATGTTGCGAGTTTGTCTCTGCTGTATCGTTATTTTCATAGTAAAGTGCTCGACTGAGCTTCTGTCTATGGTCCCCCGTCAAACTTTCACAAGAAACACTCGTCTAGCAGAAAGCACTATCAATAATTCCTCCCCATTCTTTATCTGTGCTTAAACCTAAACGTAGATTCCATGAACAAAGCTTCTTTCTTAGAACTGCACGCCTGTGGAATTGTCTTCCGTTTTCCTGCTTTCCAGCTGACTACAATCTGATTGTCTTCAAGTCTAACGTAAACAAGTTCTTGATGAGCCGTTCCACTTGTAAATAAATTCACCAAATTTCCACTACTAACGATTACTATATTGTCCAATTTCTACTGTACACTCTTTAACCCTTATCCTCGAGTGACCTCTTGGCTTTGATAAGTGGTGATGCCTATGTAAAAAAAAATATATATATATCTCAGTACCCTTCTCTCCCTATCTCTCTACTTATCACTATCTCTCCTTATTTCTTTTTCTCTCTGCCCTTCTCTCTTATAATCTCCCCTACCCACTCCCTTTCTTTCACCCCCTCTGCATCTTTCTATTTCTGGATCAACCCCTTGCGTAATAAAAGAGAATCCCTATCTAATTAAGAACTAAAAAGGAATTATGAAAAAAAAATAATAATAATAACAGTATAAAGTTGTGACAACAAAAATATTTGTTAAAAAAAAAAAAAGGATGTCATCACAATTCTGCAAAATTCTTTCTGAAACTGACAATTATAAATAATTAATTTTTATAACTTTTCTCTACGAAAAAATGATTCAGAAAAGACTCCATATTGTTGTTATTATTACCCACTAGGAGTTCTCACACAGGTCATCATCAGGCATTACTCACTGACCACAACCAGTGGTGTTCCCTGGGGTCTGGGTGATAAAAAATCTCCCCAGATTTCCATTACTCTCCACCTCTTTTAATAAACTTTGAAAATGAATTTGCATTATTGCAAAAGCCGTTTGCCATTGACTTCTTGCTAGCAATGATCATTGGCCTTCACTGGACTTTGTGTGGCAATAAGTTTTCCTAATGGCCCAGTATTCTTTGCACTCATGTAGTCGTGCTATCTACTTTCTGGGTCCTTTCATCTTCCTTGACCTGACACACCTATTTTGTGTGGTACCACCCAAGCTACACTACTTTTTTTTCTTCCTTCGCGTTACGATTTCGAGCCTGCCTGCCTACTACCACTTTTTTTTTAACACCTCTCTTCACCCAAACTGCCCCCTTTTTTATTTTTATATTTTTATATATTTTTTTGTGGAGGGAACACACATTTTATATTTCTTGCAATTTCAATTCCCTTGCTTTCATGTGATGTTCCTCCATGTTTTTGTTTTAATTCAATTGCAATTTCCATGTGGCTAGTTAGCGTTCCTAGTTCATGTGGATTTGTTTCCGCTATCATTTTTTTTTTATTTTGAATCTTTTCTTGTGAAGAAGGCTTGGTCATTACGGCACCAAATAATGTATATGTAACAAAGTATAGTCTTTCTAACGGCACCAAATAATGTATATGTAACAAAGTATAGTCTTTCTAACGGTTCCAAATAATGTATATGTAACAAAGTATAGTCTTTCTAACGGCACCAAATAATGTATATGTAACAAAGTATAGTCTTTCTAACGGCACCAAATAATGTATATGTAACAAAGTATAGTCTTTCTAACGGTTCCAAATAATCTTCATGTAAAATAGTTGTTACATTTTAATATGAACCCCACGTTGTGTACGACAGTCCCCCAAAGAAACGAAAGAAAGAAAAACTCGTTTTTTTTTTTACTTTTTACAGGAAGCATTTATTAACGCTTGATTGATTAGTGTTTATGTGAGTTAATTTCTGCATTCGAAAATGTTCCTTAAGATGTTCAGGTGTTTTCAGCATTAGTCTTGAGTATGATCTCAGTCTTCATCATCATCAGCATCATCATCTTTATAGAAAATTGACTATAATAATATATATAAAATCTGCATCAATTAAAATATCAGATGCAATCATATTTTATGGCCAGGCTACACTGGGCGTCCCTGCTATCTTAGATAAATACTTTTGCAGTTTTAATTAAAGAGCAAGAATAATATCAGGACGTCTTCATTTACGTTGAACATCTATAGAATGCCAACATCAATATATTACATATAATAGAGTCCGTTGTGGAATTTCCACAGATCCCACTCGTTATTATTATTGTTGCTATTTATTTATTTATTTATTTCTTCTTCTTCTTCTTCTTGTTATTATTATTATTTATTATATTATTTATTATTTATTATATTATTTATTATTATTATAATTTATTATATTATTTATTATTATTATAATTTATTATATTATTTATTATTATTATAATTTATTATATTATTTATTATTATTATAATTTATTATATTATTTATTATTATTACAATTTATTATATTATTTATTATTATTATAATTTATTATATTATTTATTATTATTACAATTTATTATATTATTTATTATTATTATAATTTATTATATTATTTATTATTATAATTTATTATATTATTTATTATTATTATAATTTATTATATTATTTATTATTATTATAATTTATTATATTATTTATTATTATTACAATTTATTATATTATTTATTATTATTATAATTTATTATATTATTTATTATTATTATAATTTATTATATTATTTATTATTATTATAATTTATTATATTATTTATTATTATTACAATTTATTATATTATTTATTATTATTATAATTTATTATATTATTTATTATTATTATAATTTATTATATTATTTATTATTATTATAATTTATTATATTATTTATTATTATTATAATTTATTATATTATTTATTATTATTACAATTTATTATATTATTTATTATTATTACAATTTATTATATTATTTATTATTATTACAATTTATTATATTATTTATTATCATTATAATTTTTATATTATTTATTATTATTACAATTTATTATATTATTTATTATTATTATAATTTATTATATTATTTATTATTATTATAATTTAATATATTATTTATTATTATTACAATTTATTATATTATTTATTATTATTACAATTTATTATATTATTTATTATCATTATAATTTATTATATTATTTATTATTATTATAATTTATTATATTATTTATTATTATTATAATTTATTATATTATTTATTATTATTACAATTTATTATATTATTTATTATTATTATAATTTATTATATTTATTATTATTATAATTTATTATATTATTTATTATTATTACAATTTATTATATTATTTATTATTATTATAATTTATTATATTATTTATTATTATTATAATTTATTATATTATTTATTATTATTATAATTTATTATATTATTTATTATTATTATAATTTATTATATTATTTATTATTATTACAATTTATTATATTATTTATTATTATTATAATTTATTATATTATTTATTATTATTATAATTTATTATATTATTTATTATTATTATAATTTATTATATTATTTATTATTATTACAATTTATTATATTATTTATTATTATTACAATTTATTATATTATTTATTATTATTATAATTTATTATTATTATTATTATTATTTATTATATTATTTATTATTATTATTATTTATTATTATTACAATTTATTATATTATTTATTATTATTATTATTATTATATTATTTATTATTATTATTTGTTATTATTTATTATTTATTATAATTTATTATATTATTTATTATAATTTATTATATTATTTATTATTATTATTATTTATTATATTATTTATTATTATTATTATTATTATTTATTATTATTATTATTTATTATTATTATTTATTATTATTATAATTTATTATATTATTTATTATTATTATTTATTATTATTTATTATTAATAATAATTTATTATATTATTTATTATTTATTTATTATTATACTTTATTATATTATTTATTATTATTATTTATTATTATTTATTATTTATTATAATTTATTATATTAGTTATTATCATTATTTTTATTATTATTTATTATTTGTTATAATTTATTATATTATTTATTATTATTATAATTTATTATATTATTTATTATTATTATTTATTATTATTTATTATTTATTATAATTTATTATATTATTTATTATTATTATTTATTATTATTTATTATTTATTATAATTTATTATATTATTTATTATTTATTATAATTGATTATATTATTTATTATTATTATTTATTATTATTTATTATTTATTATAATTTATTATATTATTTATTATTATTATTGATTATTATTTATTATTTATTATAATTTATTATATTATTTATTATTATTATTTATTATTATTTATTATTTATTATAATTTATTATATTATTTATTATTATTATTGATTATTATTTATTATAATTTATTATATTATTTATTATTATTATTATTTATTATTATTTATTATTTATTATAATTGATTATATTATTTATTATTATTATAATTTATTATATTATTTATTATTATTATTTCTTATTATTTATTATTTATTATTATTTATTATATTATTTATTATTATTATTATTTATTATTATTACAATTTATTATATTATTTATTATTATTATAATTTATTATTATTATTTATTATTATTATTTATTATTATTATTTATTATTATTATTATTATTATTATTAATTATTATTACAATTTATTATATTATTTATTATTATTATTTATTATTATTTATTATATTATTTATTATTATTATTTATTATTATTATTTATTATTATTTATTATATTATTTATTATTATTATTTATTATTATTATAATTTATTATTATTATTATAATTGATTATATTATTTATTATTATTATTTATTATTATAAAAATTTATTATATGTTTTATTATTATTATTATTTATTATTATTTATTATATTATTTATTATTATTATTTATTATTATTATAATTTATTATTATTATTACAATTTATTATATTATTTATTATTATTATTTATTATTATTATTTATAATTATTATTTATGGTTATTATTTATTATTATTATTTATTATTATTATTTATTATTATTATTTATTATAATTTATTATATTATTTATCATTATTATTTATTATTATTATTATTATTATTTATTATTTATTATTATTATTTATTTATTATAATTTATTATTATTATTTATTATTATTATTTATTATTATTATTTATTATTATTATTTATTATTATTATTTATTATTATTTATTATATTATTTATTATTATTATTTATTATTATTATTTATTATATTATTTATTATTATTATTTATTATGTATTATATTATTTATTATTATTATTTATTATTATTTATTATATTATTTATTATTATTATTTATGATTATTATTTATTATTGTTACAATTTATTATATTATTTATTATTATTATAATTTATTAGTATTATTTATTATTATTATTTATTATTATTATTTATTATTATTATTATTTATTATTATTATTATTTATTATTATTACAATTTATATTATTTATTATTATTATTATTTATTATTATTTATTATATTATTTATTATTATTATTTATTATTATTATAATTTATTATTATTATTATAATTTATTGTATTATTTATTATTATTATTTATTATTATTATAATTTATTAATGTTATTACAATTTATTATATTATTTATTATTATTATTTATTATTATTTATTATTATTTATTATATTATTTATTATTATTATTTATTATTATAATTTATTATTATTATTATAATTGATTATATTATTTATTATTATTATTTATTATTATAACAATTTATTATATTATTTATTATTATTATTATTTATTATTATTTATTATATTATTTATTATTATTATTTATTATTATTATAATTTATTATTATTATTACAAATTATTATATTATTCATTATTATTATTACAATTTATTATTATTATTTATTATTATTATTTATTATTATTATTTATGGTTATTATTTATTATTATTATTTATTATTATTATTTATTATTATTATTTATTATAATTTATTATATTATTTATCATTATTATTTATTATTATTATTATTATTTATTATTTATTATTATTATTTATTTATTATAATTTATTATTATTATTTATTATTATTATTTATTATTATTATTTATTATTATTATTTATTATTATTATTTATTATTATTATTTATTATTATTATTTATTATTATTATTATTTATTATTTTTATTATAATTTATTATATTATTTATTATTATTATTTATTATTATTATTTATTATTATTATTTATTATTATTATTTATTATTATTATTTATTATTATTATTATTTATTATTATTTATTATATTATTTATTATTATTATTTATTATTATAATTTATTATATTATTTATTATTATTATTTATTATGTATTATATTATTTATTATTATTATTTATTATTATTTATTATATTATTTATTATTATTATTTATTATTATTATTTATTATTATTATTTATTATTATTTATTATTATTATTATTTATTATTATTATTTATTATTATTTATTATATTATTTATTATTATTATTTATTATTATTATTTATTATTATTATTTATTATTATTATTTATTATTATTATTATTTATTATTATTATTTATTATTATTATTTATTATTATTATTTATTATTATTTATTATTATTATTATTTATTATTATTATTTATTATTAGTTATTATATTATTTATTATTATTATTTATTATTATTATTATTATTTATTATATTATTTATTATTATTATTTATTATTATTATTTATTATTATTATTTATAATTATTATTTATTATTATTATTTATTATTATTTATTATATTATTTATTATTATTATTATTTATTATTGTTACAATTTATTATATTATTTATTATTATTATAATTTATTAGTATTATTTATTATTATTATTTATTATTATTATTTATTATTAATGTTATTTATTATTATTACAATTTATATTATTTATTATTATTATTATTTATTATTATTTATTATATTATTTATTATTATTATTTATGTTTATTATAATTTATTATTATTATAATTTATTATATTATTTATTATTATTATTTATTATTATTATAATTTATTAATGTTATTACAATTTATTATATTATTTATAATTATTATTTATTATTATTTATTATATTATTTATTATTATTTATTATTATTATAATTTATTATATTATTTATTATTATTATAATTTATTATTATTATTATAATTTATTATATCCTTTATTATTATTATTATTATTTATTATTATTTATTATTATTATAATTTATTATATTATTTATTATTATTATTTATTATTATTTATGATTTATTATAATTTATTATATTATTTATTATTTATTATAATTTATTATATTATTTATTATTATTATTTATTATTTTTTATTATTTATTATAATTTATTATATTATTTATTATTATTATTTATTATTATTTATTATTTATTATAATTTATTATATTATTTATTGTTATTATTTATTATTATTTATTATTTATTATAATTTATTATATTATTTATTATTATTATTTATTATTATTTATTATTTATTATAATTTATTATATTATTTAATGTTTATTATAATTTATTATATTATTTATTAATTATAATTTATTATATTATTTATTAATCATAATTTATTATATTATTTATTATTATTATTTATTATTATTTATTATTTATTATAATTTATTATATTATTAATTATTTATGATAATTTATTATATTATTTATGATTATTATAATTTATTATATTATTTATTATTATTATTTATTATTATTTATTATTTATTATAATTTGTTATAATGTTTATTATTATTATAATTTATTATATTATTTATTATTATTATTGTTTATTATTATTTATTATTATTATTTATTATTATTATTTATTATAATTATTTATTATTATTATTGTTTATTATTATTAATTATTATTATTTATTATTATTTATTATTATTATTTATTATTATTATTTATTATTATTATTTATTATTATTATTTGTTAGTATTATTTATTATTATTTATTATTATTATTTATTATTATTATTTATTATTATTATTTATTATATTATGTATTATTATTATTTATTATTATTATTTATTATTATTTATTATATTATTTATTATTATTATAATTTATTATATTATTTATTATTATTATTTATTATTATTTATTATTTATTATAATTTATTATATTATTTATTATTATTATTTATTATTATTTATTATTATTATTTATTATTATTTTTATTTATTATATTATTTATTATTATTATTTATTATTATTATTTATTATTATTATTTATTATTATTATTTATTATTATTATTTATTATTATTATTATTTATTATTATTATTTATTATTATTATTTATTATTATTTATTATATTATTTATTATTATTATTTATTATTATTATTTTTTATATTATTTATTATTTTTATTTATTATTATTATTTGTTATTATTTATTATATTATTTATTATTATTATTATTTATTATTATTACAATTTATTATATTATTTATTATTATTATAAGTTATTATTATTATTTATTATTATTATTTATTATTATTTTTTATTATTAATATTTATTATTATTATTATTATTTATTATTATTACAATTTATTATATTATTTATTATTATTATTATTTATTATTATTTATTATTATTATTTATTATTATTATAATTTATTATTATTTATTATTATTATAATTTATTATTATTATTATAATTTATTATATTATTTATTATTATTTATTATTAATGTAATTTATTATTATTATTACAATTTATTATATTATTTATTATTATTATTTATTATTATTTATTGTATTATTTATTATAATTTATTATTATTATAATTTATTATATTATTTATTATTATTATAATTTATTATTATTATTATAATTTATTATATCATTTATTATTATTATTATTATTTATTATTATTTATTATTTATTATAATTTATTATATTATTTATTATTATTATTTATTATTATTTATTATAAGTTATTATATTATTTATTATTATAATTTACTATTATTTATTATTTATTATAATTTATTATATTATTTATTATTATTATTTATTATTATTTATTATTTATTATAATTTATTATATTATTTATTATTTATTATAATTTATTATATTATATATTATTATTATAATTTATTATATTATTTATTATTATTGTTTATTATTATTTATTATTTATTATAATTTATTGTATTATTTATCATTTATTATAATTTATTATATTATTTATTATTATTATTTATTATTTATTATAACTTATTATATTATTTATTATTATTATAATTTATTATATTATTTATTATTATTATTTATTATTATTATTTATTATTATTTTTTATTATTATTATTTATTATAATTTATTATATTATTTATTATTATTATTTATTATTATTATTTATTATTATTATTTATTATTATTTATTATATTATTTATTATTATTACAATTTATTATATTATTTATTATTATTATAATTTATTATTAATATTTATTATTATTATTTATTAATATTATTTATTATTATTATTATTTATTATATTATTTATTTACTCAAGGATAAGGGTTAAAGAGTGTACAGTAGAAATTGGACAATATAGTAATCATTAGTAATGAAAATTCGGTAAATTTGATGACTTATATGGAACGGCTCATCAAGAACTTGTTTACGTTGGACTTGAACACAACCATATTGTAGTCAGCTGGAAAGCAGGAAAACGGAAGACAATTCCACAGGCGTGCAGTTCTAAGAAAGAAACTTTGTTCATGGAATCTACGTTTAGGTTTAGGCACAGATAAAGAGTGGGGGGAATTATTGATAGTGTTTTCAGCTAGACGAGTGTTTCTTGTGAAAGTTTGGCGAGGGGGGACCATAGATTTAAGCTCAGTCGAACACTTTCCATGAAAGTAACGATACATCAGAGACAAACTCGCAACATCTCTTCTGTGAGATAGAGGTTGCAGGGAAGAGAAAAGGACATCTCCTACGAGACTACGAAGTCTATTTTGAACTCTATCAAGGCAGGCCAAGTCCTTTCTAGCAGCTCCTGCCCAGATGTGGCAACAGTATTCCATCCTTGGGCGTACCTGGCTCTTATATAGGTAGAGAATAGCATCAGCATTATTATATTATTTATTATTGTTATTATTTATTATTATTACAATTTATTATATTATTTATTATTATTATAATGTATTATTATTATTTATTATATTATTTATTATTATTATTTATTATTATTATTATTATTTATTATTATTATAATTTATTATATTATTTATTATTATTATAATTTATTATATTATTTATTATTATTATTATTATTTATTATTATTTATTATTTATTATAATTTATTATATTATTTATTATTTATTATAATTTATTATATTATTTATTATTATTATTATTTATTATATTATTTATTATTATTATAATTTATTATATTATTTATTATTATTATTTATTATTATTTATTATTTATTATAATTTATTATATTATTTATTATTATTATAATTTATTATTATTATCTATTATATTATTTATTATTATTATTTATTATTATTATTTATTATTATTATAATTTATTATATTATTTATTATTATTATTTATTATTATTTATTATTTATTATAATTTATTATATTATTTATTTATTATAATTTATTATATTATTTATTATTATTATAATTTTTTATATTATTTATTATTATTATTTATTATTATTTATTATTATTATAATTTATTATTATTATTACAATTTATTATATTATTTATTATTATTATTTATTATTATTTATTATATTATTTATTATTATTTATTATTATTATAATTTATTATATTATTTATTATTATTATAATTTATTATTATTATTATAATTTATTATTATTATTATAATTTATTATATCATTTATTATTATTATTATTATTATTTATTATTATTTATTATTATTATAATTTATTATATTATTTATTATTATTATTATTTATTATATTATTTATTTACTCAAGGATAAGGGTTAAAGAGTGTACAGTAGAAATTGGACAATATAGTAATCATTAGTAATGAAAATTCGGTAAATTTGATGACTTATATGGAACGGCTCATCAAGAACTTGTTTACGTTGGACTTGAACACAACCATATTGTAGTCAGCTGGAAAGCAGGAAAACGGAAGACAATTCCACAGGCGTGCAGTTCTAAGAAAGAAACTTTGTTCATGGAATCTACGTTTAGGTTTAGGCACAGATAAAGAGTGGGGGGAATTATTGATAGTGTTTTCAGCTAGACGAGTGTTTCTTGTGAAAGTTTGGCGAGGGGGGACCATAGATTTAAGCTCAGTCGAACACTTTCCATGAAAGTAACGATACATCAGAGACAAACTCGCAACATCTCTTCTGTGAGATAGAGGTTGCAGGGAAGAGAAAAGGACATCTCCTACGAGACTACGAAGTCTATTTTGAACTCTATCAAGGCAGGCCAAGTCCTTTCTAGCAGCTCCTGCCCAGATGTGACAACAGTATTCCATCCTTGGACGTACCTGGCTCTTATATAGGTAGAGAATAGCATCAGCATTATTATATTATTTATTATTGTTATTATTTATTATTATTACAATTTATTATATTATTTATTATTATTATAATGTATTATTATTATTTATTATATTATTTATTATTATTATTATTATTATTATTATTTATTATTATTATAATTTATTATATTATTTATTATTATTATAATTTATTATATTATTTATTATTATTATTATTATTATTTATTATTATTTATTATTTATTATAATTTATTATATTATTTATTATTTATTATAATTTATTATTATTATCTATTATATTATTTATTATTATTATTATTATTATTTATTATTATTATTTATTATTATTATTTATTATTATTATAATTTATTATATTATTTATTATTATTATTTATTATTATTTATTATTTATTATAATTTATTATATTATTTATTATTTATTATTATTTATTATTTATTATTTATTATAATTTATTATATTATTTATTATTTATTATTTATTATTATTTATTATTTATTATTATTTATTATTTATTATTTATTATTTATTATAATTTATTATATTATTTATTATTTATTATTAATTATTATTTATTATAATTTATTATATTATTTATTATTTATTATAATTTATTATATTATTTATTATTATTATAATTTATTATTATTATTACAATTTATTATATTATTTATTATTATTATTTATTATTATTATTTATTATTATTATAATTTATTATATTATTTATTATTATTATTTATTATTATTTATTATTTATTATAATTTATTATATTATTTATTATTTATTATTTATTATTATTTATTATTTATTATAATTTATTATATTATTTATTATTATTATAATTTATTATATTATTTATTATTATTATTTATTATTATTATAATTTATTATTATTATTACAATTTATTATATTATTTATTATTATTATTTATTATTTATTATATTATTTATTATTATTTATTATTATTATAATTTATTATATTATTTATTATTATTATAATTTATTATTATTATTATAATTTATTATATCATTTATTATTATTATTATTATTATTTATTATTATTTATTATTATTATAATTTATTATATTATATATTATTATTATTATTTATTATATTATTTATTTACTCAAGGATAAGGGTTAAAGAGTGTACAGTAGAAATTGGACAATATAGTAATCATTAGTAATGAAAATTCGGTAAATTTGATGACTTATATGGAACGGCTCATCAAGAACTTGTTTACGTTGGACTTGAACACAACCATATTGTAGTCAGCTGGAAAGCAGGAAAACGGAAGACAATTCCACAGGCGTGCAGTTCTAAGAAAGAAACTTTGTTCATGGAATCTACGTTTAGGTTTAGGCACAGATAAAGAGTGGGGGGAATTATTGATAGTGTTTTCAGCTAGACGAGTGTTTCTTGTGAAAGTTTGGCGAGGGGGGACCATAGATTTAAGCTCAGTCGAACACTTTCCATGAAAGTAACGATACATCAGAGACAAACTCGCAACATCTCTTCTGTGAGATAGAGGTTGCAGGGAAGAGAAAAGGACATCTCCTACGAGGCTACGAAGTCTATTTTGAACTCTATCAAGGCAGGCCAAGTCCTTTCTAGCAGCTCCTTCCCAGATGTGGCAACAGTATTCCATCCTTGGACGTACCTGGCTCTTATATAGATAGAGAATTGCATCAGCAGGGAGATATCTACTGGATCGATAGAAAGATCCCACCATTTTTCCAGCGGCCTTGGCAACAGATTTGATGTACGTGTTCCATTTAAGATCAGGAGTAATGGTCAAGCCCAGAAGCTTGTCAAAACTTGAGGCCTCCTGAAGACGAGAGCCATTCATTTCAATTGATGCCAGATGTGGATCAGAATGTTGATGATGTAAAGAGAGAAGCTTGGTTTTAGATGCATTAAAAGTAACCAGCCACTGCTTTCCCCATTGTACTACATGCTCAAGATCAGAGGAGAGAGAATCGGAGAGAATTTGGTCGTTTACGATCTTAGATGTGCTACCATAAATGGTAGTGTCGTCAGCATAAATGTCTACAAATGATGTAATGATGTTATTTGGAAGATCATTAATGTAGATCAGGAAAAGAGTTGGGCCCAGGATGGACCCCTGAGGGACACCGGCATTAATACTGTGAGCTTCTGATTTTTGCCCCTCAACTACTACTCTTATGAACCTATCAGAAAGAAATGATTTAATAATTGAGAAGACATTTCCAGCTATACCATAGCTAGAGATCTTGTAAAGTAAACCTTTATGCCATACCCTATCAAAGGCCTTAGATATGTCAAGAGCAATTGTCCTAGAAAGGTAGCCTCCATCGAGAGGTTTGCTAATCCTATGAGATATAACTGTAATCACATCTGCTGTAGATCTAGCAGAACGGAAACCATATTAAGTGTCACTAAGAAGGTTATTTTTGTTGAGATGGTTGACTACTTCTGTATTTAACACAGATTCCAGCAACTTACTCATGACGCACAGAAGACTTATTGGCCTGTACTGTACTTGGTCGGCATAAATCAGTTTGTCTTTCTTTCTTGAAGAGTGATGCCCAACATTATCATCTCCATCTTTTGTGCCACTGCCAAGATTTGACTTTGACAAATCATCAGCGCTCATGTTTCACTACCGTAGATCATCACAGGTAGTATATATTCGTTGAAAATCTTCCCTTTTTGGCTTCTCATGATATTATCCACTTTCTCAAAAGCTGCCGATCCCAATGCTATCATTCTCTTAATCCCTGGGAGGAAATCTCCATCTTTCATAATTTTCTTTTCCAAGTAGATGTAGCTTTAAACTTCCTCAATGGTCTTTCCATCAATATTGGTTTAACAGCACCTTGGTCTTGCCAAGATGCAGTGAGGCCAACCGGTTTGTCTCTTAGAGTGGATGTCGTTTAGTTTCTGAAGAGAGTGTGCCATCAGTACTATATCATCATCGCCGTCGATGTTGATTCTTCTACTCTCCCATTTAATCCGACTGATTAGCGCATCCTGGAGACAGGCTGTGAAGAGTTTTGGCTAGATGTTGTTACCTTGTCTTGCTCCCCTCTTCAGCTTAACCGAGATAGTTATTTAATTTCGCCAGATATTGAAATTACTCATAAAAAATAAGAGATGCTGAATATATGAAAGAAAGCGCATTAAAAAATATCGTATGTGATGGATTCTCTTCAAAGTTCATGAATGACCAATGTCGGCAGTGGACCTCTTTACATCATAGGAGGTTTTTTCTGTGTTTTGTCTTGAAATTGAAAAAATAATTCTATATATATAAGTGTGTGTGTGTGTGTGTGTGTGTGTGTGTGTGTGTGCAGATATCAACCAAACTATGCTGTCAATTTTGGGTATGCAGACTTGAAACTTGATATATAGAAGATTTGGACCTGCGAAACAAATTCGATTTGATTTTTAGTTGATAAAAGTAGCTGCTAAGGGGTTAAAATTTAAAACAAATTGAAACTTGGTCGGCATAAATCAACTAAACGTGTATCTTCTACACATGCATAAATATACATTTATACGTTTAAGTACGTTAATTAAAGTTTTCATATGTATATGGACTTATCTGAGATGGTAATGAATAATGTTAGAGACTGATGTTTTGTTTCAATTCTAGCTGATGATACCCAAGTCTTTTTTTGTAACTTTTGAAATTACTATTAAATATCGGATACAGTATAAAATGTGGCTCTACAATGTATAGGAAATTCGAATCTGTGGAACAAATTTGATTTTGTGTTTTAGCCAGTAAAACCAGCTGTTAAGGGGTTGAATTAAACAGAATTGTCACTTGGCAGTTGTAAGGCGACTTAGAGCATTCTTCTACGTTTGTGCAAATATGCATTTATATGTTAAAGCTGATTAATTTTTGAAGTTTTGGCATCCATTTGTTGTTAACTCAGGTGGTAACGAATAAGGTTGGAGCACTATATGATTTTGTCTTTAGTTTAACAAATAGCACCCAAGTACGGCACAATCACGTTGACACACCGGTTCTCGCCAGATCACCAAAGTTAAGCAACGTTGAGCCTGGCCAGTACCAGAAAAGTGACAATTTTGGAAGGCTAGACGCTGTGTGTACTTTCTGGGAAGGTTGGGCATGGGGCCAGCACCTTCACCCCGAAAAAAGAAGTCCTCACTACAAAAACATCTAACAAAAGTTGTGAATGGCTTATGTCCCTCCAGGGGCTCAAAGATTTGTTGCAAGGTTGTGTTGAAAGCATCCAAGTCATATATTTTCTTTTACAACTTTTAAATATTCGGTAAAATATAATACTTAATAGAGAATTGGCTCCATATTAATACATACGAAATCTGTATGAATTTCAATAGCATATTTAAGCGTATTTTACAACTGGGCAAGTTCAGACTGCGTGCTAACTAACCACACACACACAGATACACATATATATATAGTGGCCTGGTAAGGCCACAGGGGAGACAACCAAGCAAAAAAACCCTAAGGAAAATTCATTCCAAAGCAACAAAACTAAAGCTGGCCTACCAGGACACTATATATACAAATGTAGGTAAATTTAAGCATATTTTATTGGTTTGAAAATATAGGTTCTGCTTTACAAATTGGCATAAAATATATATATATATATATATATATATATTTTAAATCACCGAAACAGTATTTCATGGCAAACAACTGATGATCCCTTAAAAAATAAATTATTACTGGTACTATAGTGAATTCGAGAGAGAGCAAGTTGATGCAGTGATTGCAGGTGATTGAATGACTTACTGACTAAATGGTTTTCTAACGAATGATAAAAATTATTGTTCTGTGGAAAACCGCCCCTGTGGTACCAGTCTTCATGAATTCTGGTGAAAGAACTGACCCACTAAATTATCGCCCCATTAGCCTCCTCCCGCTTTTTGCCAAAATATTTGAGTCCTTAGTTAATCAAGCCCTAGTCCAGCACCTAACAGCTGTTAAACTCCTGACTGACAAACAATATGGATTCAGGCAAGCCCGTTCAACAGCAGATATCTTAACTGTAGTTTCTGAACGTATATACCGTTCATTGGATAAAACAGGGGAGGGTAGAGCGGTGGCCCTTGATATATCTAAGGCTTTTGACAGGGTATGGCACGATGGTCTTCTAAGGAAAATTAGATCATATGGAATCACTGGAAGAATTCATAATGTAATTAAATCCTTCTTAAGTAATAGAAAAATCAAAGTTGTCCTCGATGATCGTACATCCAAACAATATGACATAAATGCGGGAGTACCTCAGGGGTCTATCCTTGGACCTCTATTATTCCTGATATTCATAAATGACCTCCCTGATAAAATTGTTTCGGAGATGGGTATATTTGCCGTTGACACCACTCTCTATAACAGATATGAGGGGAAAACAAATGAACACATATCCAAGGAAATGGCAGAAACACTAGAGGATGACCTTCAATCTGTAGTGAAATGGGGACAAAAATGGTTGGTCATATTCAATGCTGCTAAGACTAAGCTTGTTTCCTTCAATAACTACAAGAAACCTTCTCTACCACCAATAGCAATGGCCAAGAACACATTGCCTGAAAGTACTTCTTTTAAACTCCTCGGCCTAACGTTTACAGGGAATATGAACTGGAATAGATACATTGAGAGCATTGCCAAGGCTGCTGCAAGGAAGGTTGGCTCCCTCTACCGTGCTAGAAAACTACTTATGCCTGACAGTATCCTATACCTCTATAAGGCAACCATTCGCCCATGTATGGAGTACTGTTGTCACATCTGGGCTGGTGCATCTGCTGCTTGTCTCTCGCTCCTGGACAGGGTTTAAAAGAGAGTCGCCAACCTAATAGGTCCTGAACTGTCATCTAGGCTTCAGCCTCTGCCCCATCGACGAGATGTTGCATCCCTCTGCCTGTTCTACAAATACTTTAATGGTGAATGCTCTGACGAACTGCAAACACTTGTACCTCCCCGACGTAACTACCCCCGACAAACCCGACAAGCTACTAAGTCTCATCCCTTTACAGTAGAGATCCCTAGGTGCAAGAAAGCCTTTTACTCCAATAGTTTCTTCCCCAGAACTGCGGGTCTTTGGAACTCCCTTCCGGGATTCTGCTTTCCCAACTGCAATGATATGCAGAAGTTCAAGTGTAATGTTAACAAACATCTTTCTACTCATCTCCCTTCATAATACCCCACTAATTAAGTCCCTAATAGTAGCCCCCTGCTTCAAAGTGGCACTGTGCCTTGTTTGGGGTGAAAATTGAATTAAAAAAACAATTTTTTTTAATGTTTTTTTTAAATTATATTTCACCTTTTATTTATACCAGTCCCTTAATTTATGAAACTCAACGGAATTACAGAGAATAAAACAAATAAATAGCAAAAATCTATATTCCAAATTTCAAGATGTTACAATTTATTCCTTTAAGTACGTTGGTATCCACGATTCTTGACAGCACGTGTTTCGTAGCACAAAATTAGTTCATCGTCTGTAGATGTTGGTTTTATACCGGCTTCGAGGGTCTTGTTCATGAGCATGGCGAGCATTTATCTTTTCTTGAATGAGTTGATTAATTTCAGCACAGTTTTTATCAAACCAGTCTTGATTTTTCTGTTTCTTTAAACCGAGTGTGGCTTTGGCTGATTCATTAATGATCTTACTGATTGACAACCATTCTTCTTCCAGGTTGCAATAATTGGTTGGGTTTATACGAAGTTGTTGTTTGATGGGGGGTTGGTATTTTGTTTATACCTCTGTTAGATGAAGTTTTGAGAGGTTATATTTTTTCCGAGGTTGCTGTTTTAATTCAAATTTGGGCTTCATTCTGGTGGTATATTTAGCATGTGTGATGACCAGACGGTGGTCAGTCCAACAGTCATCTACACTTAGTGCTGATTTAGTGATATGGATATGTTTTTTTTATCTTTCTGGTGGACGATGACATAGTCTAGATGGTGCCAATGCTGAGATCGAGGATGTTTCCAACGTGGTCTTAAATCTATTTGGAAGCTGGAACTGAGTTGGTAACGAATAGCTCAAATTCTGAGCAAAGTCTTAACAGCAGGCGGCCGTTTGAGTTGCATTTACCAAGTCCATACTTCCCAATGACAGAGTTCCAGAGTTTATGGTCTTTCCCTACTCTCGCGTTAAAGTCGCCCAGCAGCATAAATTTGTCACGTGGTGGGGCTCTGGTTATAAGCTTGCCAAGCTGCTGGTAGAATTCTTTTCACTTCACTGTCGGCGTCTAGAGTTGGTGCATATGCCGAAATGACAGTAATGAAGTTATCAGAAGGCAGTGGGACTCTAAGAGACATAAGTCTCTCATTTACAGCTGTTGGTGTGAGCTGATAATAATGCACGATATGTGACTTTATAGCAAAGCCAATTCCGTATATTATATTCTTTTTTCATCTTTATCCATTCCCTTCCAAAAGAAGGTGTATCCTGAGCCCTTTTCTTCCAGCTTACCTTCCTCTGAGAGTCGGGTCTCGCTAAGTGCAGCAATGTCCACATTAAGAGCCATGAGTTCCTTTGAGATCAAAGCAGTTCGTCATGCTGGTCTGTCTGTGTCATTGAGGTCTAGCAGGGTTCTTACGTTCCATGCACCAATGGTTAGATTTGTGGATTTGTTTTTTGAATTTTTCTGGTTTCGAAGTAGGGTGTCCTACTGGATGCAGCTTTCCAGTCAGGCACAGTTGTGACTTCGGATTTGTAGCCCACATTTTCTAGGGCCTTCTCTATTCAGGGTGGGCAGTGGTTGTCCTCAATAGGCCTGCCCAGTCGTAGACGCAGGACCGAGCCTCCGGATAGTAACAGTTCCAAGAGAGGGCGACCATCACGCGTCCACCGCCAGCGTGTAGGTCCAGACTAGGAGCTCCGAGTTTCACCAAAACCTGCTCCCTTCGTCCTTGTCCCATCGCCGCTGGTCTTATCATAGAAGAGAGAGAAAAAAAGAGAGAGAAAATCAAACCAGAGGAAAGAAAGAAAAGCCATTGGCATATGAATTTGTTTCGGGTGGGCATCAATTTGCCAGGAGGAAACCCACACACTGTGGCTCCCAAACCTTCCTTCGCGGCACTTGTAGGGGTGACGTGCGATATCAGGGAAAGGGGGGTTGTAACGGACAGCCGGAAAAGAAAACAGTTTATATGTTTGTTAACTGCCTCATAGCCAGTCTGTCTGGCTATAGGGATATTTTAAAATCAGAGTTTTCCTTCTCTTAGCCTTATCCCAGCCAAGGGACCCACAAGGCAGCAGAGCAGGGGTTGGTGGTGTGTCAGGGCGTGTCCACACGATTGGTGGGCCATGTCATAGCACCTCTGGGGCCCCATGCTGCTCCGAGATCCCCTGACATTTAGCCTGGTGCTGCAAGGAGAATTCATTGACTGATATTATAATTAAATGAATGATTTTGCGCTACGAAACAAGTGCTGTCAAAAATTGTGCATGTCAACGTACTTAAAGGAATAACTTGTAAGATGATCAACATCTTGAAATTTGGAATATAGACTTTTGTCATTTATTTGTTATATATGTATACATATATATATATTAATATATATACTATAATATATATATATATTATAATATTATATTATATATATACTTATATATATATATATATATATATATATATATATATATATATATATTGTATATTAATGAAAGAATATGTTTCATTTATTTAGTAATGTTCTCACAAGACTCAGCATAAATTCTAATTACTTCCGGTCCTTAAAATTACTTTTTTTAAGTCACTCAAATAGTTCGATAGGTATTCGGATTGAATGTAAACAACCAAAGCAATGCAATAAGTTGTTGAAACGATTGACGTCTCTTTTCGAATGAAATGAGCTTCTTATAAGAAACAGGGCTTGTTAGTTTGCAACGATTAGTGGGACAAGAATAGCATATTGTCTATAGAAATGGTTCTGAATTCGAAACCTGATTTTGTCAAGGTAATACGTTGAATCTCTGCTGCTGCGGCTGTTGTTGTTCTGTTTGGTGCATCTGCACCTGTGAAACAGCAATGAGAAAACGCTGCAGTGCACGCTAGAAAGTCGAAAGATCGATCGCCACAGCCTCGATATGGTGATGGCGACTATTACAGCAGAGAAATAAACAATTATAAATGAATGAACACAGGATGAATATTTAAAGGCAGGAGTATGCCAAATTAATCAGTTGGGAGTATCTTTACGAATATCGTTTTAAAGATAAAGGTATACACTCCTTTCCCCTCTCTCTGTTTTTATACGCACACACACACACACACACACACACGTACATACACCCACGTACACACACATACATACACACACATAGATGCACACACATACACACAAACACACATGCACACACACACATACATACACACATACACACCTATACACACACATACATACACATACATACACACAAGTACACTCATATACATACACACACATAGATACACACACGTACATACACATACATACGCATATGTACACACACTACACACGCATGCACACATATACGTACACACACAGATACACCCACACATACACACACATACATATACATAAACACTTGAAAGTGGCATATGGTTAAATCTTTGTTCATTTTTTAATAAAATACTAGTCCCTATTAATCTCTAACTATAGATTAGACGGCTACCATAATACTTAGTTCGCAGTACCTTATCACAGCAAAATTCCATACAAAATTTCAGTCAGATCGTCGAAGTAGTTTAAGAAAAAAGTGGTAGTTAAATACTAGTCCTTATTAATCACTATTTATACCTAACTGTATATTGAACAGATACCATAATACTGACTTCGCTGCACCTTATCATCATAAAAGTCTCTTAAAATTTTCAATCAGATCGTTCAAGTAGTTTGTGAGAAAAAGCTAAATGAACAGACAGAATTTGAGTTTCTTTCAATTCTAACAAATAATGGTGTAATAGCTCAATAGTACATAATTACTAGAGCCCATAATATAAAAATAAGAATAATAAACTCTTCATCTCTGGTCAGTCTTCAGAGACAATGAATATGTACTGAATGGCTGTAATTGCGACGCAGGGGTTGAGTAATTCTCAATCACACCTCTGCTGGTTCGGCACTGCTTGATTCAAGTTGTAAAGAGAAGACCAGGACGACTGGAAACAATGCCAAGATCAGCAGAGAGTATCTGGTATTCACAAATCGTGACCCATTTTAGCAGTGACCAAGCTCAACATTTGCATAACTTCAGTGATTCAAGGGGAGCCAGAGCCTCAACATGATTATGCCGTATTAACAATAAAAATCATATCAGGTTGATTAGAAAGTGTTTGCGGTTTTTAACTTTTAAATTCAAATGGACATATATTGGCTTGAACAAAAAATTATTGATCAAAATAAACACAATCAGAACCAACTTTTGCCAATGCAAAACAAGTGTATTTATGCCAGTGACGTAAAAATCTTGCGTTCTGGTGGCGATGAAGCTGCTGAAGGCGTTTTTGATATCGCTTTTTTTAAGCATTTCTCATGCAGAAAGTTGTTGAGGTGCTTGAAAAAGAGGTAGTTGGTGAGAGATTTAGAGAGTATGGCGGATGAGGCAGAGTTTCGTAGCCCAATCTGTTTAACTTCTCTAGGGTCGGTTTAGCAACATGTGGCCAGGCATTGTCATGAAGGTGAATTGGGCCTTTTCTGTTGACTAATGCTGGTTGTTGTTGTTGTCAAAGTTTCTGATTTCATCCATTTGTTGACGGTACTTCACCACCATAATGAAGTTTCGCCATCATTCAAAAAATTGTAATGGATAAGACCGATCACAAAAAGTCAGCATGAACTTCTTTTGGTGCAACTCTGGCTTCGGGAAGTGTTGTGAAGCTTCGTTGGCGTCTAACCACTGAGCTGAGCATCGCCGGTTGTCATAAAGAACCCGCTTTTCCTCGTAAGTAACAATGCGGTCGAGAAATGGATTATCCTTGTTGCATAAAAAAATGGAAGATAACACTTCATAACAGCGTTTCTTTTGGTTGTCGTTCAATTCGTGAGGCATCTCATTTATGAAGTTTTTTGTCTTTTCAATTTCTTTGGAAATCATTGTATACGTTACGTCAATTTTAGAGGCAAGTTCTCGAACAGTTGTGTGTGGATTGGCTTTGACTAAGGCCCTTAATTAATCGTTGTTAACATCCGATGACCGAACATTACACTCATAATCTTCAAGACTATCATCGTCGCCACGAAATTTCTTAAACCACTACTATGCTGTGCGTTCAATAGTAGTTCCTGGTTGATATAGCGAGTTGTTTCAGCAGTTTTTTGGCCTAGCTTGAATTAAAATAAGAAAATTGTTTAAATTTGCATTTTTTCCATCTTGTATTCAACGTTCTGAAAATAAGAAATGATTGCTTTAAAACGATTGTGATTTAAATGATTAAATAGAGTGAAAAACGCTCATTACAATGATATATGTGTCCATAACGTTGTTCTAAAATTACATTAGATAGTGGCTAATAGTGCAGATATAATAAATTCGTATATGATATATAAAGTAAAGGTATTATAACGAAAACTTATTGAAAATATATCATTTGAAATCAAAATTAAAAATTCTTCAAGAACTTTCTAGTCAACCTGACATATATATATATATATATATATATATATATATATATATGAACAAATGATTAATAAAACATGTTAAAAGACATCTTGAAAAAGAGTTAAAAACATATTTAATTTTAAAAAAGGAAGCACAAGTTAAGTGGATAGTCCTTAATCCGCGGAGTTTCGAAGAAATACTCTCCTTCTCATCAGAGGGCAGGAATTAGCAAGATGCAGGATCGGATTTTGCATATAAAAGTATTTAATGAAACTACAAGTAAGTCAAAGATCTTACTTGGTTAAAAAAAAAGGGTGAGGTAAGGGGAACAGGAGGCAAAAGAAAAATAATAAAAAGATTTCACATGAATGGATATATATATATATATTTGCTTATATTTTTCCACTGAGGAGATTAATAAGCATCGAAAACTCATGGGTTAAGGAAATAGATTTATTAAATTGTATTCATTGTTTTCAAACAATAAAAAATTTTATATTTGAAAATTAACGTTTTCAAATCATAAAATTTAAGTACCTAAATATTGATTCATTTGCTCTATCCTGTATATTGAGAAATTTTATTTAGCTGGAATTGTCTTATATAAAATATTACATGTAATAATATTTTTTAAGACCGGAAATCACTGGATTTGCATACCAGTAGATATATTTCATTTCATTATTCTGAAGTATATATATATATATATATATATATATATAATTGACATTGTAGGCGTATATTTTGTAAACAAAAACATCTTCAATATATACGCCTACAATTTTTAGTTTTTAAAAATTACATCGTTCTTCAGTCATCCCCATTGATTTGAGTTTTTCTGTCATTCACGTCTGCTTTGATCTTTCACAAAACAACTTAAAAAAATGAGGAGGAGGATAAACATTTCTGTTACTCTAACACTTCAGTTTCAAAACATATCCACGTTTGACACAATAAAATATTTGAGAATCAAAGTAAAAACATTTCTCCTCGTATATGAGTTTTGATATTCGCTAAACTACAGTGCGCGCGTCTCAGTGCTACGGCGACGATTGTCCGTATTTTTTTTTCACTTGAGATTCACCATTTATCAAGGCCGGAAGGCCACTTGGGAGTAATGGTTGATGAATATAAGATGGTCGTGTAGTAATCACTTGCTTCACAGGAATTTGTTTGCATTAGATTTGAAAGCTACCATGTTGTATTCAACCGAGAAGCATGCCAGTAGAACAGTGTTCCAAAGGCGAGCAGTTCTGGAAAAGAAGCTTTGTTTATAGAATCTGCGTTTACATTTAGGCACAGATAGAGAGTGCAGAAAATCATATAATGGTTGTAGCTAGTCGAGTGTTTTGCGAAAGTTTGGCAAAGGGGGGCATAGATTAGAGTTCAGTCGAGCACTTGCCATGAAAATAGTGATTGGGCAGAGACAGGCTCGTGATTTCTCTTCTGTGAGAAAGAAGTTGTAGAGAAGAGAAAAGGGTATCATCTAATAGGTTTCGAAGCCAGTTTTGAACTCTATCAAGGCAGGATAGGGCGTGCCGAGCAGTTCCTGCCCAGGTGTGGCAACAGTACTTCATTTTAGAGTGTACCTGACTCTTATACAGATAGAGGATTGCATCGACAGTGAGATACTTACTGAAGCGGTAGAGTGATCACACCATTTTTTCCATATATATGCATGAATGTGTATGTCAGTGCAAAGGGCTAAATGACCTGGATGGATAGTATGCGTGTCTGTGGGGTGGGCTGAATGGATATGTAAACATATATAAGCAGGCACACGCTTGCCTCTCCCACCAATATTGCAGGAGTCGTGAGGGACTGACCGCAGAATTGCTACACTAAACAAACTACACTTTGCACATCCATGCATATGTGTGTGTATGTGTATATATATATATATATGTGTATGCGTATGTAGATGTACATGTGTGTATATGTATATGTGTATGCCTATGTATGTGTATGTATGTGAATATGTATGTATATGTATATATGTGTATATTTCACTTTTATTTAATTTAATTTCAGTCAAACGTCTCAGAACTAAAGGGGGCCCCGTCCTGGGGCTAACATGTTATTCCACAATGAGATACATAGATATTCGAATATTCCATTAAAGTTTTCCTTTTTCTCTCAACCACAAAGTAAAGAAGTTGAGAACATAATTTTCCTCTCCCCAATTAACCGTTTAAATATGTTTTAGTATATCTTTCATGTGGTCTCTTAGTCTTACTGGATTTCAGGACAAGAATTTATCTAGTCTGGTGGAGTATTAAGCTTTGTGTTGTTACTTAAAGTAACATTACTCAGAGAAGATGCACCATTGTAAAAGCCAGTGTGTGTTAGTCATACTGAGGAGTTCTTATTTGGGTTTTGAATACCATGTGATTTTGAATATTTAATCAGGGTTTACTTGCAAGGGAAAGTATCCTTATACCATGTTGTCCTGACAAACTCCTGTACGGAGAGACCTTAGACACTCGAGGAAAATGTCTAGTAGGCATTCAATCTCATGTGTATGTATATGTGTATGTGTATGTGTATGTGTATGTTTATGTGTATGTGTATGTGTATGTATATGTGTATGTATATGTGTATCTGTATGTATAGGTGTATGTGTATGTTTATGTGTATGTGTATGCAGCAGCTGCATTTAAAAGCATGTATGCAAATTGGTAAGTGTGTATGCAAATTGGTAAGTGTGTATGCAAATTGGCAAGTGTGTATGCACTGATGTCACAGAATGAAGAGAAAAAGAAAATAAAAATTGACCTTGTGGTCAGAAAATGCGGAGAGAAAGGAGGTGTTTGACGCATGCTAAAGCCATCAGATATGTTTTGAATTGTGTGTGGTGAGAGAGAAAATTCCTTGCGTGGTCGAAAAAGTGGAAAGGCGAGCGACGACATGAGTAGGAAAGACGTGTTTGACGTGTGAGTGATATTTTGAAACACACTAAAGCGCGTTGTCGGAGATTCCTGGAATAAATGCTTTTTGTATTCATTTAAAAAAACTGCTGAGTCATATATTTTATGTCCTTTCTTGTTTGTTCGTTCTTGTGATGGTATCAGACAACGTGCGGGTCCAAGTGGTTGAAATGTAATGAAACAATTCGAGTGTAATGGTCAGGTTACATATGTATGTAGCTGTAGAAATTACATGGTCATAGTGGATGATGTATAACTTATTTCCAACTGTTCTTTCTGATATTTTCCCCAAGAATCGGCATGTATCTGACAAATGGAAATTGGCGAACGCATAAAGAAGATTGCAGGTTAGAATATTTATGGAAAAATATGGGACGAGTGCCACTCCCTCAGACACCTAAAGTCCATGAGCCCAAAAATGACTTTTTTTTTTTTTTTTTAGTCCTACCGGTGAATTCACACACTCAAGCAGGCATGACACTGAAGACGGTCATTGAGATCAATTATTACATGCTTCCAGCATTTCAAGCTTCCACATGTCACAACTTTTCCATTGCTACCGGACCATTTTTATAGACAAATGCCTGAGAGAGTATCTATACACAGATGATGTTACAGAGGCTTAACTTTCTACTACAGCTGTCTCTCTCTCGGTTTAAAATGTTGAGATCTAGCAACAAGCAAGAGCAAAATAGCCAGCAACAAGTTAAAATGCAGACCAGCTTAATGCGAGTACTGGTCTCCTACTTTATGGTTTTTTTAAATCAGAGATTTGCTTCTGCTAGAAAGGTTGCCTTCACCACGGCTTACGGGAGCCCTCTCCACCCTAACACACACATACATACACACAAACACACACGGTGTTAGTTGGCCATTGACCCCGACAAAGGGTTCATTCGTCCTTTGGAAAGTCTTGTTTTTAATCCTTCAGGGAGACTAGCCACCCTCCTCACCAAACAAGTCTGGTGGAGGGACCAGTTTAGTCACCGGTGACCCGACCATGAGGCAGGTAGTACTGGGTTACATGGTACCAGTAGCATATGATATGACCTGACATATACATACACATATGCATGCACACACATATGCATATACATATACATACACGTTATATTACCAAAAGGCATATGATAGTATTCCCCACACTGCAATGCCTAGATTTATATAAAATCCATCCCCTAATCAAAGAGATCATGGCCGTACATATGAAAATAAGACAAACAATGATGACATTAAGACAAAATAATGAAACTGTAAAAATTCCTAACATCAAGATCAAAAGAGAAATCTTCCAAGGGAATAACTCATCTCCTTTACTCTTCTGCCTGGCGATAGATCTTTTAATCAACTTACTCAATAAAAACCATAGTGCCTACAATCTGAACCAGGTCCGTCAACAAGACTCAAGCAAAAGAGCCAATCACCTGCTCTTCATGGATGACCTCAAGTTATATGCTAACTCAGATGCTGGCTTAAGTCGATTCTTAAAAGTTATATATTTCTTGAGATATATTGAAATGAAATGTACCGCGTGCTCCATCAAAACTGAGAAGAAGGTCCAAACGGAAAATATGCAGCTTGATGAAGGTACTGACATCAAAAACCTAAAAGATCAGGAAAAATACGTTGGCATAGAAGAGAACGATTCACTTCAACATATGATAAAAGAAAAAAACCAAAGTGAATATAAACGTCGTGTAAGGAAAATCAGTGAAACAGAGCTTACAAACAAACAAAAAATATCACTGCCATTAACCAACTAACCATGCCTTGATAACATACACTTGGCATTGTTGATTGGCCATAAAGGTATATAAACAGACTAACCCTAACCCGACGCTAAAATATGAAAAATCTTGATGATATACAGAATAACATACAGAAACCAGTGTCTGCCCGGAGGAGCAGGATGTATGGGTTTCTCAGAGACTCATAAATCCTGCTCTTTTGAGAAGATAAGCCTACTATGAATTAGGAATCAGATTTATAGAGGCATTCTAAGCGGGGAGTTGTGTTGTGCAACGAGAATTTTTTCATATTACATTTAAATTTCTGTATGTTGATATAGTCGGGGAAACAAGGAACAGAAAGAGAATTCCAAAGTTTGAAGAAAGAATCTATTAGAGTAGAAAGCTTTCTGGCATTTGGGGATCTCTTCAATGAAAGAATGGGATTTTGTTGATTGTCGGGTTAGTGAAGGATAATTATGTCGAGGGAGCACAAGTGCAGCAAGTATGTCAAAGCAGTTCTCAACCACCAACTGCTATGACTAATGATACATAACCTGAAAATACTTTATTTAAGCTCATTGGGTTAACAGTCACGGGGAACATAAGTTGGAATTGAGGACATTGCCAAGGCTGCTTCAAAGAAGATGGGCTCTCTCTACTGTGCTAGAAAGTTACTTACACCTGAGAGTATCCTGTACCTCTACATGGCCACCATTCGCCCATGTATGGAGTATTGTTGCCACATTTGGGCTGGTGCATCGGCTACTAGTGTCTCACACTATCAGCCAGGCTTCGAGCACTGTCCAATCAACGAAATGTTGCATCCCTCTGCCTGTTTTACAAGTATTTTAATAGTAGGTGCTCTGACGAACTACAAACCCTTGTACACCCTCTCGACGTAAATACCCCTGGCAAACCTGACAAGCAGCAAAATCCCACCCCTACACAGTAGAAATCCCCAGATGTCAGAAAGCCTTCTACTCTAATAATTTCTTCCCTAGGACTGCTAAACTGTGGAATTCCCTTCCGGATTCCTGCTTCCCTGACTGTACTTACATGCAGAAATTCAAGTGTAATGTAAACAGACATCTTGCTGCTCAACTCGCTACATAGCGTTCCTGCAAATTATTCCCCAGATAATAGCTCCCTATATCAAAGTGGCACTATACCTTGTTTGGGGCGAAAATGAAAAAAAAAACAAAAAAAGAGATGAAAGATTGTTGTTTAGTACTGAAAATGAATACACATGGTGAACGAATGATTAGTTTATGTTATTGTATATTGTCAAAACCCACAATGGCCCGAGTAAATTGTTGGGGGGCAAGTGCTGACCATGTGATTTAAGCAATTAATTGACAGGAAGGAAGGAAAAGTTATTTTTCATTGTGGCAGTAAAGAGAGTTCTTGCTGTGAATGCTTTGCAAGGAAGAATCAGAGATGAAAGGCTCAGTTGAGCATCTTCCATAATAGGACAGAATAATGATAAGACAGAGAGAGAGAAAGAGAAGAAAGGTAGAGAAAGAGAGGAAGAAAGAAAGAAGAAAAGAAGAAAGAGAGCGATGAGAGATAGTGGTAGAGAGAGAGAGAGAGAGAGAGAGAGAGAGAGAGTCTTGGAGGAAAAGATAGAGGGGGAGGAGTGACTGTGAATTAAGACATCACACAAAATTAAATGCGATAAGCAACATTGGTAAAGCAATCACCTACGGCACATTACTTGACTAATGTAAGCTACAAGTCTCCATTTCCAACCTCCCATGGTTGTAAGTCATTATTTTTAATAAGTGGAAATGACGAGATAGGGCACTACCAACTCCCATACCATCACTACCCCCACAAACTGTTGACTGGGATAATGAGAGTTGGGATTTAAGGAGTCAGTGTACTCAAAGGGATAATGTTTGCTGCTTTTAGAGACTTTTACTCAGGCTGAACTAATTGTGTTACTATCTCAAGGGAAAATGGTTCAATCCCACGTGGGGGGTAGAAAGTAACTCACTTGGAGTTTTTTTTTTTTTTTTTTTTTTCCTGAAAGTAAGGATAGAGTTTTAGTTAGAGTGAGGTAGATTGGATTGTGGGGAGTGTACAGGTAAATGATAAATGTTTATTTGTAGAAAATAAATGAAGGAGAAAGATCAAAAGCAGATTGTAGATTTTTTTTAAGAAGGAATTACAGACAGAGGCTTTTATACTGTTGCATGGGCGCGTCCAAGAAGAGTTTTTTCGTTGGTTGTTATTTTTGTACTTTTATTTATCCTAAACAAGGTACAGTGTCACTTGGACGTAAGTGGCTTCTAATGGGGCGATGACTACAGGAGTACTATATAGTGAGTTGAGCAGCAAGATGCCTGTTCAAATTACATGTAAGCTTTAGCACGTTAATACAGTCAGGGAAACAGGAACCCGGAAGGGAATTTCAAATTCTAGCAGTTTTAACAAAGAAATTATTAGAGAGAAAAAGACTTTTTGAAATCGAGGAATCTTTGCATTGAAGGGGTGGGATTTTGCTGTTGTCAGCTTAGTTGGGTGTATTTATGTGGAGGGCACAAGTGCTACGATTTTGTCAGAGCAAATTCATTTAAAATACTTGTAAAATAGGTAGAGGGATGCAACATTGCATCGATGAGACAGGGTTGGAGTTTGGTTGACAGTGTGGGACCTATTAGATTGGAGACTCTTTTCTGAATCCTGTCTAAGAGCGAGAGATTAGTAGTAACAATACTTCATGCACGAGCGAATGGTGAATTTGTAAAGTTATAAAATACTCTTGGATGTGAGTAATTTTCTAACATGATAGAGAGAGCCTACCTTCTTTGCAACAACTTTGGCAATGTCTTCAATGTATTTGTTCCAATTCCAGTTGCTGTGAATGTAAAACCGAGGAGTTTGAACAAAGTACTTTCATGTAGCATATTATAAACTTTCATGTAGCATATTATAAACTTTCATGTAGCATATTATAAACTTTCATGTAGTATATTATAAACTTTCATGTAGTATATTATAAACTCTGGCAATCAGTAGTTGAGAAGGTTTCTTGTAATTATTAAAGGAAAGAAGTTTAGCCTTGGAAGCCTTCAATGTTATCTCGCCATTCCACAAGAAACTGCAGGTTTTCCTCTAAAGTGTCTGCATTGGATATGTGTGCATATTCGTTTTGCTCTCATATCTTTTATAGAGCATGGTGTCATCATATCTCCGACACAATTTTATCATGGAGGTCGTTTATAAATATCAGGAATGACTATCAATAAATAATAATAATAATAAATATTAGGAATTAAATGGTTTCAATAAGTTTCCAGACTTTTTTGCACACGCATTTAAAATGGTCATATACACTTGAAAATTCAGTATGTTATTGTTATACATCTTATGAGATGACTGACCAATTTTTGTGATTTCAGGTTCAAATGAACAGCTATAGCAAGAATTGTAATATACCCTACTAAAGCCTGATTGTCACAATTGGTGAATTTCAAAAATGCAATCTGAACGTGAGGACACTTTAGAAGAAACATATGCAATAAAATTCTGTTTTAAACTTGGAAAAATACCACAGAAACGTAGACTACTTCAGACTGCTTTAGGACCATCTTGCATGAATCGAGCATCAGTTTTGATGTGGCATAAGAAATTCAGGGAAGGCAAGGAGTTTGTGAGGGACGATGAAAGGTGTAAGGAAGACAGAACACAAGAGTTGATTGGCTAAATAAAGAATTTCATGGATAAGGACTGTCATGAGACAATAAGTGCACAGTTTGATGTCAGTGTGGGAACTGTACACACAAGTATTCATAAAGAACTGAAGATGTGAAAGATTATCATGAATGCACCAGTCCACAACTCTATCCTTGTCACAAACTATTTGACCAAAATGGGCATCAAGACAGTTCCTCATCCTCCCTATAGTCCAGACCTTGCTCCTTGCGACTTTTGGTTATTCCCTAAGCTCAAGGAAAACCTTAAAGGCTGTTGTTATGAAACAATTGAGGAGATGAAAAAAGTTTTGACGAAGGTCATTGACACGCTCACACCAGGGGACTTCCATGAAGCCTTCCAGAGGTTGCTGGAACAGTACAACAAGTTCATTGTAGCTGAAGGGGATTACTTCAAAGGGAACTCGAGTTTCATGTGTGTACTATTAATAAAAATGCCCATATGAAAAAAGTTCAGGTAAGATAAACTGCTTCTAGCAGCTCCTACCCGGATGTGGCAACAGTACTCCATCCGTGGACGCACTTGGCTCTTATGCATGTAGAGAACTGCATCAGCAGTGAGATATCTCCTGCAAAGGTAGAACGATCTCACCATTTTCCCAGCAGCCCTGGCTGTGGATTTGATGTACGAGTTCTATCTCAAATCAGGAGTAAAGGTGAAGCCCAAAGTTTGTCAAAACATGGAGCCTCCTCAAGATGAGAGCCATTCATTTCAATTGATGCCAGACAGGGATCAGGGTGTTGATGATGGAAAGATAGAAGTTTGATCTTAGATGCATTAAAATTAACCAGACACCTCTTTCACCATTGCACTATGTACTCAAAATCAGAGGAGAGAGAATCAGATAGAACTTAGTCATTTACGGCCTTTGAAGTGTTGTCACAGATGGTAGTGTCGTCAGCATAAATATCTATAAATGATCCAGAATGTGATTTGGGAGATGATTGATGTAGATCAGAAAGAGAGTTGGACCCAGGATGGATCCCCGATTCAATAATTCTGTGAGCTTCTGATTTCTGCCCATCAACCACTACTCTTATGAACCTATCAGAGAGAAATGATTTAATTACTGAGAGGGCATTTCTAGCTACACCGTAGCTGGATATTTTGTGGAGTATACCTTTATGCCATACCCTATCAAAAGCTTTTGATATGTCAAGGGCAATTGCCTTAGAAAGGAAGCCTCCATCGAGAGATTCGCTAATCCTATGAGATATAACTGTTAACACATCAGCTGTAGACCTAGCAGAACGGAAACCATATTGCATGTCACTGAGGAGGTTATTTTTGCTGAGGTGGTTCTCTATTTAACACAGATGCTAGCAACTAACTTATGGCGCACAGAAGACTGATAGGTCTGTATTGAGAGGGAGATGAGTGATGACCTGAATTCTTAAATACAGGACATACTGATGAGGTTTCCAAAGTGTTGGGAAGCAATTCTCTTTAAGACAACGCTTAAATAGCTTTGTAAGTATGGGAGCTAGTTCTGGTTGAAGCTTTTTCACCACTATAATAGGAATGGCATCAGGGTCAGTTGCTTTACTGAAATCGAGGTTTTTAATTAGCTTGGCAACATCATGCACAGATATTTGTACGTCGTCATAGAGTGTGTTTTCAGACACAGGAGGAAATGGGAGGGGGGCTCTAATCGCATAGGGTAGAATTAGCTGCAAAGTTTTGGGGAAAGATTTTAGCTTTGTCCGATGCTGACGAGATTATTTCAGATCCATTAATGATGGTTGGAATAGAGCACACACTTCAATGCAGGGCCTACGCTGCTGCTCAGCTACTTTGGACTTGATGGACTGAGCATACAACTCTCTCGCATTCTTTATTGCTCTTTTACAGTGGTTGCTGGCAGTCCTGAAAGCAGCTTTAGTCTCAGTACATCTGTTATGTTGGAAGCAATGGAAATAGTGATTTCTGTGTGCAATGGTAGCAGCACATTCTGGAGAGAACCATGGCTGACTGTTAGGTTTTTGCTGGAATTTTTTCGAGGGTATGAATCGGTCTATGCCTACAATTAACAATTCAGTCAGGCCTGTTACTATGGAGGACACATTCTTTTTAAACATGGAATGAAGAGGTAGATCAGATATAAATGTACGAAAGCTATCCCAGTCATCAATAGAGTATCGATATACTGTACAAGGGAGAGATATGTCAGAAGACTTATTACATTGTGTTTTTATCTTAACGGAGACAACTGAGTGGTCTGAAGATCCCAATGGAGACAGAACGGGAGAGGAACATAACTCAGGGCAAGTTGTGAGAAAAAGGTCTAGGAGACTTGCATATTGACCATCGGCGTCAGGCACACAGATAGGTTCATGAACAATCTGAGTTAGGTCATAAGCAATGGAGAAATCGTTACATCATCTGTCTTGTTAGAGTGGGTTAACCATTGAACATTGAAGTCTCCACAGACATGAATGTTAGCCGAAGGATGAGCAGACAGGATGTGGTCAGTTTTCTCAGATATGCTCTATTAAATATACTAATGCCACTGTTATGAGGGCAATAGAGGGCAAATGAGTTCAATTTACAATAAAAGAAGAGGTACCATTTAAAATCGCCGCAAATCATTTCTTTGTTTGCATAGAATACTTAACGTAATTAAATCCTTCTTAGATAAGAGAAAAATCCAGGTTGTCCTCGACGGTCGTACATCTAAACAATATGATATAAATACAGGAGTGCCCCAGGGTTCTATCCTTGGACCTCTATTGTTCCTGATATTCATAAATGACCTCCCCGACAAAATTGCCTCTGAGGTGGGTATATATGCTGATGACACTACACTTTATGGCAGGCACAAGAGAAAGACGAATGAACACATTTATAAAGAAATGGCAGAAACACTAGAGGAAGACCTCCAATCTGTAGTGGAATGGGGACAAAAATGGATGGTCACGTTCAATGCCACCAAGACTAAACTAGTTTCATTCAATAATTACAAGAAACCTTCTCTACCACCTATAGCAATGGCCAACGACTCTTTATCTGAGAGTACATCTTTTAAACTCCTTGGCCTAACGTTCACAGGAAACATGAGTTGGAAAAATTACATTGAAGGCATTGCCAGGGCCGCTGCAAGAAAGGTGGGCTCTCTCTACCGTGCTAGACAACTACTAACACCCGAAAGTATCCTGTACCTCTATAAGGCCACCATTCGCCCATGTATGGAGTATTGCTGTCATATTTGGGCTGGTGCATCTGCTACTAGTCTCTCGCTCCTTGACAAGGTTCAAAAGAGAGTCGCAAACCTGATAGGTCCTGAACTGTCATCTAAGCTTCAGCCTCTGTCCAATCGACGAAATGTTGCATCCCTCTGCCTGTTCTACAAGTATTTTAGTGGTGAATGCTCTGACAAACTGCAATCACTTGCGCCCCCACGACGTGAGCACCCTCGACAAACCCGACAGGCTGCTAAATCCCACCCCCACACTGTAGAGATCCCTAGATGTAAAAGATCTTTCTACTCCAGTAGTTTCTTCCCCAGAACCGCTAGACTTTAGAATTCCATTTCAGGTCCCTGCTTCCTCAACAATACTGACGTGCAGAAGTTCAAGTGTAACGTGAACCGACATCTTGCTGCCTAAATCCCTACATAGTACCCCAGTAGTTGTTGCCCCTGATAGTAGCCCCCTACACCAAAGTGGCAATTTGCCTTGTTTGGGATGAAAATGTAATAATAAAAAAAATATTTTAAAACTAAGCATTGATAAAAGTAACTTCCAGGGCATTCATCGTCAAACCCAAATATCAGCTGATGTGATATTGTAAACAAACACAGACGGAATTTGATGGACGATATTATCATTATTTTTTTTTTTTGCGAATTAGTGCACCTGGAAAATTATTCTTTGCAATATATAATATTCAATAGAGGATTGATTCTATGCAATCTGCATAAATTAAAATATCATGTTTAAGCGTATTGTACGACTGGGCAACGCCGGGCATCCAGCTAGCATATATCTATATATCTATAAAAGTTAAATTATGTGTGTGTGTGTGTGTGTGTGTGTGTGTGTACATTTTCTTACCAAATTACTCTGTCAATTTTCAGTCTACAGACTCGAGATTTGACATAAGGGGTATTGAGATTTGGAAAAATCTTTTTAATCAGTTAATAAAGTGTATTCAAATAAAGGACATGCTTTTCAATCTTTTTTTTTTTTTTTTTTCTGAAAATTTGGCTTCCAAGGGGTCAAAGTTCCGGTCTCTAGCAAACTATTCAGCCAATTTTTAGTCTAAACATTTGAAATTTTACATAAAGAGGATTCAGACATACAGCAAACTTTTTAATCAGTTTTTGGGCGAAAATTTGGCTTGCAAGAGGTCAAAGTTTACACAGTTGACCTTTGCAAACTCTACCAAACTCCTCCGCCAGTTTTGGGTCTAAACACTTGACATTTTAGATATAGGTTACTTGGGCATGGGTCAAACATTTTACTTCAATTTGAGCCCAAAACAATAAATGTTAAGGGGTCAAAGTTAGGGTCAAATTCTAAAAAATTTGACGTCTGCTGTGTCTATCAAATTTCTCTATGTTATTTAAGGAGGCCTATTATATGGAAAGGCATTACCGTACATATTCACATTTTTTAATATAGACATATATACATAAAGTTATGAACAGTACATAGTGGCCAAGCAAAGCCGGGTGGACCTGCTAGTATATGTATATATATATATATATATATATATATTTATAAAAACGTGTCAGTGTTTACATTCTAAATTCTACACAATTATGCACCATGTAGAAACTGTACATAAAAAGAATTAAGTGTAATAGTTACGTAATAGTATATATATATATATATATATATATATATATATATATATATATATATATATATATATATATATAAAATTTTAATTCAATGAATTTCAAAAAACTCTCATTGAAATGAAATGAAGTGATTGAGTTTCATATCAAAGAATTTTTATTATTCTAAGCAAGACAAAGAATGCTTTAGAAAATTAATCTCCTTAACCTATAGGGTTTCGATGTCTACCATCTCATCAGAGGAGAGAAAATATTAGCAAATACTTATAAAGGTACGCACCTTATTTGCTAAAGTCAGTGAGACATGGAAAGTC
>NC_136499.1:6459848-6467348 GCF_053919585.1 Euprymna scolopes
GTCCTTCAATGACAACCTGGATTCTCCTATTGTCTAAGAAGGACCTAATTATATTTAGTATACATCCAGTGATACCGTGTGATATAATTTTCATTAGCAGCCCTTTGTGCCAAACTTTAACAATGGCCTTGGATATATCAAGAGTTACAGCCCTGGCTTTGCTTGCCTTATTCAGTGCATGGTATATACGTTCAGAGATGACTTTTAAATATCTGCAGTCGAACGACATTGCTAAAATCCATCTTCAGAGAGAAGATTAGCTTTTTAAAGGTGGAGTAGTGCTTGCTTAATTAAGGTATGAGAACTGAAATCCAATCATACAATATAAGGTAGTCATTCTTTGTTAAGTTTACCTTTCTAGACAATTAATTTCAGGTGATTCGTCAGACTTTTATGTCCAAGTACATTATGGTAACAAACTAACTGCATTTGGTATGAAATTTATCTGGATATCTTTATAAAAAATGAACCTAACACCTGAGACCTCTCTGCCAATCAAATTGCAGCAAGTAAACTTAAAAAAAATGAAAGTTCAGATGAACTTTGTGAATTAAAGCTGATGGCTTTTTTAAATCCATGCGCCTCTTGAATTCAGTTTCTCTGTTTAAGTGTCCTTTTCGTAGTCATGCCCAATGTGTTTTTGTGGGTTTCATATTTTCTAATCCTTATGAATCATCCATGTAGCTGTTGCCCTTCACATTTTTATTCTCATCTCATCCCTTGCCTTTCTGTTTTCTGTCTTGTTCATTCTTGCGTGTCTCTTGCTGCAATGATTAGCCTTTCTGTGTTCTGCGTTACATATTTTTCTAGTTTTTTTCTATACAAACCAATCTTCTTTCATTATTATTATTATTATTATTATTATTATTATTATTATTATTATTATTATTAATATTAGCTCACAAGGAGCTTTCACACTGGTTATTAAAGATCTCTCCTTGAATACAGCCTGTCGTGTTCCCTGGAAGCTGAGTGACAAGTCTTCCCAGGTTTCCAGTACTCTCCACCTCTTTTGATAACATTTGCAGATAAATTTGCGTTATCACAATAGCTGCTTGCCATTGATTTCTTGTTGGAAGTGGCTAATGGTCTTCACTGGAATTCGAGTGGCAATAAGCCTCCCCAAGGTCCCAGTTCTCTTTGCACTTATCTGGTGGAGGCCTAGTTAGTTCCTCGGTGTTTCCTTCCTCCTTGACTCTACTTGGTTATTTGGTCTCACTCTTTTTTGGGGGGGGCAGTGATGTTTCAATGGAAAGATGGGGGTGGGGTTGGGTTAGAGAACTTATTATTATTATTATTTTAATTTATTTCTTACACAGGCCATCATTATTGATTGCTCACTGATAATAACCAATAACTAGCCCCAGCGATTTCTTGTATATTCTTTACCTTTTTCAATTTTGTGTTATTGCAACAGTGATGTACCATTGATTCGTCGGTGGTATTCCCTTGATTTGGATGACAAAGGTCCCGGTTTTCTTCGCACTCTTCCAGTGGAGGTTTTGTTAGTGCTTTCTTTCTAGTAATTTTCAAGTTTCTTGGAGAATTTGCTCCCGAAACTCTCATTCCAGCTGGCATCACCTTTGTCTTACTGCCCTCGACTCTGATTAATTCTATGTGAATTGAGTTGATTGTTTTCGAGCACATTTTTCCCATCATGATGATCTTTTATTTGTCATACTTTTAATTATTGAATTTTTTACCAAAAAAAGTTCCCAACTGACGATTTACACCAAAGAATTCCTCCAACTATTTCAATTATTATCGACCGTTGTTGATTAATTACTTTGAATTAAATATGTATTTTATTCACACGTAGGACTTCCGTGTATTTCATGTGTTTACATTTACACTTCCTTTCATTCTCACGCTTAATTCTATGCAATATAATAATTTTTCCATGCTATTTTCGTAGGCGACAGCGAAAAACATCAATTATCCTATCGCTTATAATTTTCATGATATTATATATATGTGTGTACTATCTATCTATTTATCTATCTATCTATTATTATATAAAAGTCACTTTGTGTGTGTGTGTGTGTGTGTGTACGTGTGTGTGTGAGGTTCTTGTTCATGAGTTCCAAAATTTCACACAAAACTAATTTATGTCTGGCAGTGTTCTTAGATATGTTTTGTGCAGAAATTCATCCGATAAGTATCGAAAATTGAAACAAATCCGATCTTAACAATAGTATTTCTTCTCTTACAGATAAAAAAGAAACAATTTTTACAGGAGAACGTTTTACGTTACACCGGCCAGTGTAACATAATTAATAAAAAGAGGAGGAATATTTTACATTACACAAAAAAGAAAAAGAAAGGGGAATATCTCACGTTACACTTTTATCTATAAGGAAAGAAAGACTATGTTTAAGAGCCCAAATATCAGCTAACGTGATATTGTAAACAAACGCGGGCGGAATTTGATGAACGAAATTATTATTATTATTATTATTATTATTATTATTATTATTATTATTATTATTATTTTGTGAATTACTCCACCGGGCAAATTATTCCCTGTAATATATAATAATCAATAGAGGATTGATTTTATAATAATACATATGTAATCTGCATAAATTAAAATATCATGCTTAAGCAAATTCTTGTATGACTGGGCAACGTCAGGCGGCCAGCTAGTATATATACATATATATATATATATATATATATATATATATAAATTACAATAAGTTTACCAAGGTAATCAAAATGGTAAACTTAAAATATATTATAAATATTAAAGAGTTAATATTTACAAGTAAAATAAACTCAGCCAGATGTTCATATATATATATATATATATATATATATATATATATATATATATATATATATATATATATATATATATATATATATATAAACAATAAATGAAGATGAAGCTTTGAAGCCAAAAGATTCTGTAAACTTGGAGTGCATATGAATATTAATATTTATAAAGTAATCTCAACCAAATAAAAAAGCTTAATGCAACCAAGATAGGAAATAGAGCTTGTTATAGAAGAATAAAAAATTTAAGATTGTAAAAATATATTTTACAAGAATTTATTGTTTGACAGGATACACAAATATGATATATTGAAATTTGCTTAATCTGTAGTGTTTCAAAGAAATGCATTCTTCTCATCCGGGGAAAGATATTAGCAAACGAATATGAATTTGATGGTACTGGCATTAATTGAAACATAATTGAGTCATAAATTTGTATCCTTCTCTCTCTTTTTCTCTTTCTCTCTCTCTCTCTCTCTTTCTCTCTAAATTTTCAGTATTTATTTCAACAGTGATCAATACATACGTAGAGCTAGGTAGTAAGTTATGAAAATATATATGGCAATTAAGCTAAACAGAATATCCCGCGTTTCATTCTCGCTAGAATTCGCCAGACTAATATATATATATATATATATATATATATATATATATATATATATATGTATATATATATATATATATGTGTGTTTATATATATATATATGTGTGTTTATATATATATATATGTGTGTTTATATATATATATATGTGTGTTTATATATATATATATGTGTGTTTATATATATATATATGTGTGTTTATATATATATATATATGTGTTTATATATATATATGTGTGTGTTTATATATATATATATGTGTGTTTATATATATATATGTGTGTGTTTATATATATATATGTGTGTGTGTTTATATATATATGTGTGTGTTTATATATATATATATGTGTGTGTATATATATATATATATATGTGTGTGTGTATATATATGTGTGTGTGTGTGTGTGTATATATATGCGTGTGTATATATATGTGTATATATATGTGTATATATATATGTGTGTGTATATATATATGTGTGTGTATATGTGTATATATATTTGTGTGTGTATATATATATGTGTATATATGTGTGTGTATATATATGTGTGTATATATGTGTGTGTATATATATGTGTATATATATATGTGTGTATATATATGTGTATATATATATGTGTATATATCTATATATGTGTGTGTATATATGTATATATATATATATATGTGTGTGTATATATATGTGTGTATATATACATATATATATGTGTGTATATATATATATATATATATAAACGTATATATATATATATATATATAATACAAATAAATGACAAAAGTCTATATTTCAAAGTTCAAGATGTTGACCATCTTAAAATTTATTCCTTTAAGTGCGTTGACATTTACAATTATTGACAGCACCTGTTTCGTAGTGCGAAATCATTCATTTAATTATTATATCAAGCAATGAATATATTTTGTCATTAACTTATATATATATATATATATATATATATATATATGTGTGTATATATATATATTTATATATATATATATATATATATATATACGTATATATATATATGAACAAATGATTAATAAAACATGTTAAAAGACATCTTGAAAAAGAGTTAAAAACATATTTAAATTTAAAAAAAAGAAAACACAAGATAAGTGGATAGTCCTTAATCCGCGGAGTTTCGAAGAAATACTCTCCTTCTCATCAGAGGGCAGGAATTAGCAAAATGCAGGATAGGATTTTGCATATAAAAGTATTTAATGAAACTACAAGTAAGTCACAGATCTTACTTGGTTAAAGAAAAAAGGGTGAGGTAAGGGGAACAGGAGGTAAAAAAAAAAATGATAAAAAGATTTCACATGAATGGATAGTCAGGTGAAGGGTAAAAATCCAAAAATGGTAAAATCCAAAACGGTCGAATTTAAAATTTCAATCCAATGGGTAAATTCCAAATGGTCAAAATAATCCAAAAGGCAGAGTTCCTTGGAAAACAGCACAAATGGAATGAATTCCAAATCATTAAAAGATTTTTTATTTTTTTAATTCATCCAGCCTTGACAGACGTGTTTTTAAATATTCTCTCCAGTGCTTTTCTTTTACTTAATTATAATTTAATTATAATTTGATTTTTAAATTTTAAATTATCAATCACATTACTTAATATATATATATATATATATATATATATATATATATATATATATACACACAGATAGACTTTCGTTATTTATTCGTTATATACTCTGTAATTACATTGAGCTTCATGAATAAAAGGATCGGTATTAGTAAAAGGTTAAATATAATTGAAAAAAAACTTTTTTCCACACACACACACACACACACACACACACACACACACACACACACACACTCACACACACACATATATATATCTGATCTGACCCCCAAGATCGCCATGGGCATGGAATATGTGCCTACACTAAAAATGGCTTTCCATGTGGTAGGGATATCTCCAGTGAAGACCCTAATTTACCTTATATGTGCTTCCGGGTTGCAATTGCTTACATCACTGCATTTATATTTGCCCTCAATCGCCCCCACAACAGCGGAGTTACTCTCTTTAAGAGCATATCTGAGAAAATTGATCACATCCTGTCTGATCATCCTTCGGTTAACATCCACATTTGTGGTAACTTCAATGTCCACAGTGTGGAATGGCTGACCCACTCGAACAAGACAACTGATTAGGGGAGGTCCTGTCATGATTTCGCCATTGCCTATGACCTCACCCAAATTGTTCACGAACTAACCTGTGTGCCCGATATTTCCAGTCAGTACGCTAGCTATGTTCATGTTCCATTCTGTCTCCTCGGGGATCTTTCGACCACTCGGTTGTATCAGTTAAGATAAATACGAAATGCAATAAGTCTTCAGACGTACCTCTCCACTGTACTGTATATCGATACTCTACGGCTGACAGGGATAGCTTCCGTACATTCATATCTGCATTCCATGTTTAAAAAGGATGTACTCTATAGTGTAAGACCTGACCGAATGGTTACTCGTAGGCATAGACCAATTCATACCATCCAAAAAATTCCAACAAAAACCTAACAGCCAGCCATGGTTCTCCCCAGAATGTGCTGCTGCCATTGCGCACAAAAATCACTTTTTCCATAGCTACAAACGTAATAGATGCACTGAGACTAAAGCTGCTTTCAGGAACGCCAGCAACCACTGTAAAAGAGTAATAAAAATGCAAGAGAGCTATATGCCCAGTCTGTTAAATCCAAAGTAGCTGAGCAGCGGCTTGGTTCCCACCAGTTTTGGCAAATAGCAAATAGGATCCTGAACAGAAGCATGCGTTCTATCCCAACCATCATCAATAGACCAGAGGTCATCTTGTCAGCATCAGACAAGGCCAAACTATTTGCAAAGAACTTTGCAGCTAATTCTATGCTATGCGATGAAGGCCATCAACTCCCTGTATTTCCTCCTATAACATACAACACGCTAGGTAACATACAAATATCTGTGCGTGAGGTCGCCAAGCTAATCAAGAACCTTGATTCCAGTAAAGCAACTGGCCCTGACGGCATTCGAATTATAGTGTTAAAAAAGCTTCAACCGGAACTTGCCGCCATACTTACCAAACTGTTTAAGCATTGCCTTAAGGAGAAGTGCTTTCCAACACCTTGGAAAACTTCACAAGTATGCCCTGTATTTAAGAATTCAGCACGTATATATTTTCGCAAATGTAAAAATACACTTATGGGTGTTACGGTAGTTTAAAATCAACAAATATTTATCATTTCATCATATGAGCCTCGGAAAATTAAGTTTTAAACAAAACAAAAGAAATTCAAATGAAAATATATTTTTGATCATCAGAAAATAGGCACCAGATTTTCCAATTCGGATACCGATTCTGATACTGCAAAATGTTCCGATTTTTTTATTCCTGATTCCGATTAATCGTCCCAACACACAAAAACATATATATATTTACTAGCAAAAGTACCCGTCGTTGACTGGGTTAAAAAACAGCCTACAGAAAATGGACTCTGATTTATGAAAGCATGATAGTTTATGAAAAGGAAGGGTTGTAAAGAGATAGCTTCGAATTTGAGGTATCAAATCCAAAGCAAAATATGATGAAAGTAAAAATAAAATAGATAAACCCCATAATTTATTATACCATACCTATTCACACTGAAACACTTATCACAATATTCTGTCGATCTATATAAAAAAAACCTTGTTAAACTTTGTGACATATTTCCATTCTATGGAGGTCAGGTGCGAACGAACACCCCATAATTTTATTATACCATATTTCTTCAAACTGAAACATAATTATCAAAGTATACTTACACAGATAGATATGAAAAGTGTTTATTAAAGTTTGTACTTATTTCCATTCTATGGAGACCAGGCGCGAACGCAGACCCCACAATTTTATTATACCATCCCTATAGTTAAAACATACTTATCAAAGTATTATTATGTACATCTATATCAAAAACAATTGTAAACGTTTTTTTTTATTTTTTATTTTTTTATTTCCATACTTTGTGGACCAGGCACGAATGCAGACCCCACAATTTTAATGAATCACCATTCTGCCAGATCAAACATACCCATTCCTGTGTCTCGATACATCTTCTATCATTATATGTAATCGGTTTTTTAAAATAGTCA